>NC_052353.1:60902424-61045468 GCF_009727055.1 Benincasa hispida
AAGAAAAGGTCCAAGAGTCAACAACGCATAATCCCAACCCCAAAATGATGCTGGCGAGACATCGCAGGCGAAACCCTCCATAACCTCTCTGGCTGCTAAGTTAGCAGAAATGCGGTCACTTCTGACTCAACAACAACTTCTCTTCCAACAGCAGGAACTCTTCAACCAACAACAAGCCTACTTCGACCAGTGGTTTAATGCAATAATGGAGAAATTTGATAATATTCAGCGCAATGTCGCCACATCAAGGGAGGCGCTGATCAACATACATCGCAACACTTATACGATCAACCGCCACCAAAAACAACTTGCGGAGCGCAACCATGAATACTTTAATTTTCTCACAACATACCTTCATGGTCCATTGGTGCCCCCGCATCTCAGGCAACACTTGCTTTTTGAAGAGACTTCTTTTGCTTCACCACGAAACCCTCCTCCAGACTCTCCGGCTCCTCAGCAATAATCCTTACATTCTATTTTTTTTATGCGGCCATTCTGCAATATTTTTTTTATTCAATACATTATTTAATTAAATTCTTTGATTCTTTGTATAGGCAACAATTTTGTATTGCGTTAATTTTAAATTATTCGTATACTTTGTTAATATTCAATACAAATGAGTACATTGCACTTCTTTTTGCTTGTGCCTTTCTCTTTATCATCCTTTGACAATATTTGCGATGTTCTGATCTTTTATTTTTTTGCGTTATTCATTGCGCTGCCATGATGTATGATATGTTTATACTTAGAAACATTTCCCATACTTTGTAAAATTAACTAACACTTAGTTAATTCTTAGTTTAGCAGTACTTTACCTTTTATCTTTCAAAGTTCTACTCAAACCTTCTTTTTGAAATTTTCTTCTAAGTGTTTGTCTAGTCTATCCAAACAACACAATGAGGAACTTGCTCATCTTTAAATTTGAGGGTGGGGAAGGTCTGAGCAGATAAGATCAAGAATATGCAATCTTCAAGAAAATGCGTTCATATTGAAAAAAAAAATTTATGCAAAACTCCAATGTCAGCGCAAGGGAAAATCTAAAAAATAATCCCAACCTGATAAAAGTTTAGTTGTGAAAGAAGCCTGCTCGTAGTGTGATGTTCGTATGACACCCGTAGGAGTAAGCCAAAACGAAGGTGGGTTTCCAAGAACAACACAGTATGAAAATGAAGAGAAATATATATATATATATATATATATATATAAAAGAATGCAAGAGACAACTGCTCTGAATATCATGAGTTAAAGTTGAGATTGGCACACAACCGTAGTTGGATGTTCGCATGACACCCGTGGGAACAAACCAAAATGAAGGGTGTAACCAGGAACAATAGTCTCTAATAAATGATGCAAGATTTGACCACCGTATATAGATATATCAAGTTGTTTTGACAAAGAAGAGATAAACATTCTATTTTTAAACTAGAAAAGCATCTTTGAGCAGAAATTTTGTTATATAGAAGAATAAAGTAGGGCTTGTTAAGAATTAGCAAGGATAAAAGGAAATTGCGATGTCAAGTAATGTGCCTAAGTGTAACATTCGGAGCAGCCAATCAACGCAAAAATATAGGGGAAGAATTTAGCATTATTGCTTTAGTAGAAGATATGCTTGAGAACAAACATATATCTAAATTTGGAGGTGTGATAACTTGTAGAAATACAAGTTATTTATGCTGCCTTATCTAGATATTGCAGCCAAAAGAGAAGGAATATGCGTCAATTGTATGAAAATTAGCTCAGAAATACAATAATTATGAATTATCGCAATTACACCCACTAACATCATCAAGATGGTAGAAGAGGATATTTCTATTCAGTTTTGCAGGAAACCAAGTCACCGCTTGCGATCAAGGCTCAACGAGAAACTGAACAACGCATCTCTGTCACATTGTGCCCATCAATCAACAATGAAGAGATGATCAACGCAATGACGGCGCAATGCGACAATGTCACACCCCGCCCCGAGCCCGTGCTTCTAAGCCTGCGGTGAGGCGTGATATAATCTGTTACTACTTTAGCTGAGCTACTAGTTTCTTTTAGTATATTTGCAGTGGGAAAAAAAAAACATTACATGCTTTTTATAGAAACTAGTTTACAAGTTCAAATTATAAAATACATATGGAAACCCTATCTCGGTAACCAGTCTTATTTATAGCTATTTTTCAACTTATGGATGACCTTAACCAATACCGCAACCTGGACTCGTCAGCTACCTGCAAGGTAAACATAGAGACAAACCATGAGCTTTTACAAAGCTCAGTGAGTGGTAACACAAATATAAATCTTGTGGATAGAATTGCTCATGGAAGGCCTTTACAAATTCTTCCCAGGTTACTCTTTCCCTTCCCCTTCTTCTATCTTCAAACACTCGCCACCAATTCTCTGCCCTTTTCTGGAGTAGGAAACTGGCTAGGGCTACTTTTCTATCTTTAGGGCATTACATTACCCTGAAGCATTTCTCTACCATCACGAACCAAGCTTCAGCATCAGCTGGGTTCGTGGTTCCTTCAAAAGTTGAGGCTTCTAAGTCTTTCAACCTTTCAATACTAAACCGCTTTTCGGGGTCTACTGTAACCCTTCCTAGGTTTTCGGCTAGGCACCGAGCAAATCTTCCCATCATTTGCTCGTCAGCTCTAGCCTCTGGCTGTGGATGGCTTGATTCGCCTTGGTCTCTTTCGGGGGTAACATCTGGAGTCCCTATTGGTTGCTTGCGTGGTCTGCCACGTGCCATGATTCCTATAATAAATCACATATTTAGACTTATTATAGCATTATTATATTCTTTTCTAGTTAACCCCTTTTTTTCCCAAAATCTTATGTTCTGATACCAAGTTGTCACACCCCGTCTCGAGCCCGTGCTCCTGAGCCCGCGGTGAGGCGTGATATAATCTGTTACTACTTTAGCTCAGCTACTAGTTTCTTTTAGTATATTTGCAGCAAAAAAAAAACATTACATGCTTTTTAATAGAAACTAGTTTACAAGTTCAAATTATAAAATACACATGGAAACCCTATCCCGGTAACCAGTCTTATTTACAGCTATTTTTCAACTTGTGGCAGATCTTAACTAATACCGCAACCTAGACTCGTCAGCTGCAAGGTAAACATAGAGACAAACCATGAGCTTTTACAAAGCTCAGTGAGTGGTAACACAAATATAAATCTTCCACAACAAACATGAGGTTTCCAAGTGAACCTCCAACAAAGCATGAAGCTTTCACGAATCCACCTACACACACGGTAGATGTTTATCATACAATATCATAACAATAATACCAGCCTATGTGCACATAGCTCCTCCTATCATGGGCTCAGAAACTAGGCCCATTGGCCCTTTGACCATCCCACTTCAAGGATTCTCTATCCCACAGGCTCAGACACTAGACTCCTCGATCCCCTGACCATCCTGTAAGGATTTACTCTTGGCTCAGGTTCTAGGTCCTTAGACCCCCTGACCATCCCAATCATCATACATAACCTACATCATATTAATTTACAATATGCACAAAATAACAAGGGAAGAATTAAACCACTCACAATGAAGTCATAAAGAACTTTTCACGCAGTTCACCCAGTTTCCCTAATTCTACCGTTGGATCCTAATCAGTTTTGAAGCTTAGATTACTACCAATTCCGAACCTTATCTCAAGACAATTCCTTCTTAAAAAATGTGTGAAAATGTCTTAACTACAATACCTTAAGTTTCGCCCCTAAATTCCTTGGTGAAAGCTCTAAGGACCAATTTTACTCTTCCTGGCCCGACTGTCTTTTTCCTGGTGAGCATCTCGCAGTTTTCCTTAATTTTGACAGCCTTATATTTATCATTTTGCTGAGGTAGCCTACACACAGAAACTAGACTTAATTTAGAAACTTTTGGTTCAAGAATCATCTGATTTGCATGAGTGGTTTGAGAGAACTAGTGGTTTGAACTTGGCCTTTCGCTGCTGTCCAGACAGTTTGGCTCCTTCGTGTCTTTGCTGGAAACTCCGACCCACACTTAATTTTCTCTCTTCTTATTTTTCATCTCTTTATTCTCTTTGAGAAAAGACTTGGTGTGGAGGTTGGAGTGAGGCGTCCCTCCTTTTATAGGCGTCCAAAAGCCTTCCAAGCGTGACACCTACTTCTCCATGTGTTGTTCTTAAGGTTTGCCAACCTACAGCCCTTTCCACCTTTTGCTTGAGGTGTCTACCAACGCAAGTTTGAGCCATGCAAGTTTTGAATGTCTCTCTTCTACCATGCCAACGCATGAGACTAAATTTGTATGTCTTCTCAAGCCTCCACCTCAATTTCTTAAGTCGAAAGGTTTATTCTCAACGAGCCACATGTTAGGATGATGTTTTCCTTATGATCTAAGCATTCCTATGCGTTCATTCCCTTCCATATGTGTTCACTAGGGTGATTCTCAAGGCATACAACTAACCTAAGGTATCAACGCATAGCATACTTAGAATGCATAGTTGATTCTCAACACCTAGTATGATCCCAACGCCTGGAAATCCTTAGTTTCCCTTAATTTCACACATAGCACCATCGCAACCCTTAACCATCGCAAGAGCCAACACCATGCATTCATCCTAGTCTAACGCATTGCCTATGTCAAACGCATCCCTCGTGCAAGCCATTACCTATTCTCCAATGCATAGCAAAGGTGCACGGCTCCAACGCATGGCTTAGCATCAACACATGGTACACTTGGGTCGCATGACATGGGCGCTTGGCCGACAGCTTGGCATCAACGCATCGCTCGGCAGGGCTGGCTCATCCGCTCGATGCATGGGTGCTGCCATCGACGCATGGGCGCTTGTATCATTCACTCAGCCGCTTGATGCATCAACGCATAGCATGGCAGCTGGACCCGCTCGCAAGGCTCGCTTGGTTGCTCGATTGGGTGGATGCATCATTGGGTGGGCATCGCTGTGTGTCTAGCCGAGCTTGCTCAACGCCTAGCTTGCCAAGGTTGCTCGACGCATGGCTGGCCGCCTGGCTGAGCCTGCTCGATGCATGCCTGGGTACTTGGCCGATGTTGCTCGACGCATCGTTGGGCATCTGGCCGAGCCTGCTCGACGCATGCCTCTTTCCAGCCCTCATGCTATCCTTCAACCGTCTATCACCCTTCAATACATACTTTGCCTAAATACGTTGATCTTCAAGGCATGTGTTACTTTTACTACACTTCTCCCTTTAGGGCCAACGCATGTATTCACCTAAACACTTAGTCAAATTTTGTAATAGGATTTCACTTCACCACATCTTCACTACTTAGAATTTAAATTCCAAAGTATTCCATTCCTTTTTATTCTTTAGGGTCCTTTCCTACTCTTACCCTAGGATTTAATTCTTCTTTATTCTATGCTATTAGGGGGAATTGGGCTATGGGTTTTACAGACAGTAGATCTGGATCTGAATTTCAACCGCATGCGATAATAAAAACAACATCGCATGCGAGCACCTGATCGAAAGATGCAGCTGAGCAATGCAAACACGGAGGATTGTGACACGTGTACATCTAACCGTTGTGCAAATTTGACGGTCTGATTTCATAACAGAAGGAATATTTATTCCTCCATCTTCGAAATTTCCATAACAATAAGTAGGGTCCACAAGTCAAGAGTCAAAGCTTTTCACCTATAAATACCCCCATAGAATTCAAAGAAGATATACTTGATACGGGGGTATACTTGATATGGAGCTAATTGATGCTAGATTACTGAGAGAGAGGCTGAGCTGAGTACTGATTTTAAGAAATTCGGGAAGAAAAGAGACAAGGCCGAGAGGTGAGTCTCAGTGCGATTTTGCTAGATCCTCGTCGTGAAGCTTTATGCTTAGATCCCTGCTACTAGTTGAGCAAGCCTGAGAGGGAAGCTCATCCTTCCGCACGATCCATCCATGCCGGCAAGAAAATCTCCATCCAGATCGGTGCCAAGATGTTGGCACTTATTTTTATATGTTTCTAACTCTATTTCATCAACTGTATTTCATTCTCTTAAACTCTTCATTCACAAATCATGTATCAGACGCTAAATAGTTTTATTGAATGTCTTGATCGCTTTCATTTCCACTCTTCTGTCTATTTCCGTTCCTCCATTAATCATTTTCTCCATGAAGTTTTCTTAATCCCTTGGTAATTAATATGAATTAAACAAGTAACTTAATCTGTGTTAAGGAGATAAATGCGTTTAGCTAAGGCATGCTAGACGACATCTTCACCTGTGAGAGCAGAAGTGAAGATGTCATTCTGATCTATCGAGAGAAGGTTAGAAGAATGCGATAACTAAAGCGAGTAGTACTTTCAGAGATAGAAGCAACCTTGTGTTCATTATGTTCGTCCCTGTTTCACCATAGAAATGTGGGAACGCGGACGATCACCGAGAGGTGTATACCAAGGGAAAAAAGGAACAATACTTATATCTTTAACGCAATTAAGGAACTGACACTTTTTATATTAGTTATCTTTTCTCTTTCTGCTTCGCACATAAAACTTGTCGCCGCATTACACGATCTTTGTATAATCTTCACAGCTAGCCTTGACCTCGGTATCTTGTATCATGAAACCTGTATCTTGTATCATCCTAGCTTAGGTTTACATTTATCTTATTATCGCATCTTTACTGTTTTACTTTACTTTATCGCATGTTTAATTACTTGTACACAAAACTCTTTTATAAATTGAAAAACCCTTGGTCGTATGTATCCCAAATATAACACAATTAACTTAAAACAATCCCTGTGTTCGACCTCGGATCACACCGAGAAACTTGTGGTGAAATTATACTTGGTTTCAACCAAGGAAATTTGTGATAACGCATAGTATACTACAAGAATCTCACGAATAACGCATATCTAGAAGTAGTATTGCATATCATTGCATAAAATCTATGGCGACAAGTTTATGGCATGGACTTGAACCTTGCTTGCATCATAGTACAATTTTTTACGTTACAATAGGAGCTTAGGAATGAGCACTATTTGTTATTAACGCATCGCATGCATCCTAGAGATAGGATATGATTGTGTGCGGTTGGTACGCAGAATTTGATGGTCTTGAAATAAGCATGTGGACAAATATGGATAATGATGAATGTGAATGATGCAAGCTCATGTTGCCATAAACTTGTTGACTTGGAATGGAAATGGAATGTGGATGCTGTGATATGCTTATTCATACTTTATGCGATACTACTTGTAGATATATGCATTATTAATGGAATGCTTGTAGTATGCTATGCATTGTCACAAGTTTCCTTGCGCTGAAACCAAGTATAATTCCAACGCAAGATTCTCGGAGTGATCCGAGGTCGAACATAGGGATTTCTTAGTTAATGCGTTACGTTCATGATATATGCGACCGGGGGTTTTTCAATTAATAAAAGTTGTGTTTATACAGGTATTTAAAGTTGCGGTAAAGTAAAATTGTGCGGTAAAGTAAAGTTGCGGTAATAAAATAAAGTGCGATAAAAGTAAACCTAAGCTATTATGATACAAGATACATGATACATGATACATAATACTAAGTTTGAGACTGACTGTGAAGAGTGTACAAAGGGTCGTGTTATGCGGTGGCAAATCTTTATGTATGAAACATAAATAGAAAAGATAACTAGTATAAACATCGCAAGTTATTAATTGCGTTAAAGACATAACTACGGTTTCGCTTTCCCTTGGCGTACACCTCTCGGTGATCAGCTGTGTTCCCACATCTCTATGGTGAAATAGGGATGAACGTAATGAATACAAGGTTGCTTCCATCTCTGGAAGTACTTCTCGCTTTAGTTAACGCATTCTTCCAACCTTCTCTCGATAGGAGGAATGGCATCTTCTCTTCTGCTTTCACAGGCGAAGATGCCGTCTAGCATGCTTTAGCTAAACATGTTTATTTCCTTAACACAGATTTATTTACTTGTTAGATTCATGCTAATTACCAAGGGATTAAGAAAACATCATGGAGAAAGCGATTCATGGAGGAACGGAAATAGACAGAAAGATGGATATGGAAATAATCATGACATTCAATATTAATATTTAGCTTCTGATACATGGTGTGAATGATATACTAAGAAGATGAATACAATTGATGATAAAGAGATAGAAACAAATACAGAAGAGTGCCAACGTCTTGACACAGATCTGGACGGTATATTTTGCTTGTCGGCATATGGAATAGATGAAGAGAAGAGCTTCCCTCTCGGGCTTGCTCGTTCGGTAGAAGTGACCTAGGTACAGAGCTTCAACGGTGGGGATTGAAAGGATTTGCCCTGAGACTCACCTCTCTTCCTTGTCTCTTAAATCTTCCCGAATCTTCTCCGATCAGGTTCTTCAGACTAGTTTCTCTCTCAATATACAAATATCAAAATATGGCCGGAGCTATTTATAGGCTCAGCTTTGACTCTCTACAGTGTGTACCCCACTGTATTGTTAAGGCAGTTCTGGAAATAGTGGAGTGAATATTCCTTCTGTTACACAATCAATCCCATCAGAAATGCACAACGGTCAGCTATACATGTGTGAGGATCCTCCGCAATTGCGTTGCTCTTTTGCATCTTCGATCGTATGCCCGCATGCGGTGCTGTTTTTGATTACCGCATGTAGTTGAGATTGTGGTAATTGCTTAGCTCTTGATCGATTGTCGCATGCGCCATCATTACATTGATCGTCTATTCATTTTTAAATGATTGGCGTAATGCGACATAGATTGTTGTTCTTTTTATCTTGAGCCATGAATGCATGCGGTGACTTGATTTCCTGCAAAACAGACTTGAAATATTCTTTTCTACCACGCAATGGTGTCAGTGGGTGTATTGGCAACAATTTATAATTCTTGCAGTTCTTAGCTAATTTCTCTACAATTGACGCAACTTTCCTTTCTTTTGGCCGCAATATCTAAATAAAGCAGTATAAATAACTTGTATTTCTACAAGTTATCAGCGGACAACTTGCTTTTATGCATTTTGCTTCATCGCATAGGACAAGAGTAGAGACTTAGGGATAAGCTCTATGGACACTTTTGCATTCAACACATGCGTCTAGACTTAGGAGCATCACATTTGCATTGGAAAATGACTTGTTGTGCATGGTTGTAACATGATCGCATAGTCTGACGCATTCCCAAGTAACGCTAGCTAAAGATCTTGTCAACTCGTTCACCGCATACTCTTTGCATCTATCACACAACTGCCTTTTCTCAAATCCGCCGCATTTATTTATTTTTCATTAACGCAAACGACAAACTCAACAATCTATTTATTTATCCGATTACCGCAAAGTTCTTCATAAAAATTACCAACGCAATCTGTTTTCACAAGTCCCTGTGTTCAACCCTGGACTTACCAGGAGACTCAGAGGAATTTACACTTGGATTTTGCTGGGGAAACTTAAGTGCACAATGCAATTCTCTCAACGCATATCATCCACATTTCCACTTCATAAAAGCAAGCATCAGTGTCTTAGTTAACTCGGAGTCTCGTTGTTTTGTAAAGATACACATTGTTTGATGAATAAAATAAATATTATTTAATTCTGGCATTTACTCATATCCAATAAACAAAGCTCCTTGGTTATCTTATGTGAACTTAAGCATGCATATGTGATATACAAATGGATCATGCCTTAAGTTATAACTGATGCATGGAAAATTGAGTGAATAAATATATGTGTTCGTTCTCCATGCATTGGACTAAGGGATATGCAATATGCGTCTAAGAATCTATACGATGACCATGCATTCCTGCCACAAGTTTTCTTGCTCTCTCGCCAAGTATAACGAGATCACAAGTTTCTCGAGGTGATCCGAGGTCGAACTCAAGGACTTGTATATAAATGTTGTGAAGTGATGTGTTTGCGGCGGAGAATAAAAGAATAATGAAGTTTAAGGGCTATGTGCTACTCCTACTCCTAACTATACAGATTAAGCAATGGAAGTATGACTATGAGAGTTTGTAGGGACACGACAACTGCTAACGAGTAATAGGATGCATGGAAAAATAGATAAAATGGTGGAGGGGATGACTTCACCGCATCAATAAGCTTGATCACAAGGGTTACAACCAGCTAGCACAAGTTATGCGATCATGCTATACACAATTGTCTAGGACGCATAAGATGCATATGCGGTAGTATCGATAGGACTTATGTCTAAGTCTCTATTCTTGCTCATGCAATCTAACACATAAACAAGGTGACTGCATACCAACGTATCGTACTTCTGGACGCATGCGATGTGACCGCATACTATCATATCCTATCTATAAGGTGCATGCGATGTGTAATAGCAAATAAAACTTATGTCTAAGTCTCTACTCTTGCTTATGCGATCCAATTTGACTCTCTCAAGCCTAGATTTGGTCTTTAGACTACTCTCTTAAATATGTCCAAATGATGAATGATGCATTCATAAGAATAAAATTATCACATAAAGCATGGTTGACATAAGATTATTCCTATCTCTAGGAACACTGCTTACTTTGCTTAGTGAGTTCCACTACTTACCCTCTCAGGCAGTTAGTCGCCGCTGATCAGCTCATAGACAAGCATTGCGACCACTCATAGACAAGTGTTGTTACAGCCTCACACCAAGCAAAGAGGATTTTCTCATAATACTCGCGCAACGCACACCTCTCGGTGGTTTGCTACATGCTTCATATGTCTATGCCGCATGATTAAGTATAAGATACTCTAGCAATCTTACTTAGTTGTTGCAATAAAAGTAAAGGATGATAAAGAAGAAGTAAATGAAAATGGAATCGAAGGAAATAAAGAGATGCATTGATTACAAAATGTATTAATGTCTTAAGCCATAATGTAATACAATACAGAGATAGAAGAGAGATGGCGGGCCAGATGTTGGCAATGTCTTGCTTCCATCAGATGTGTGTCAAGGTTGTCGATGGTGCCATGGATGGGCGGTGGAGTAGTCTCTCTCGAGATCTATCTCCGGCAAAGCTCCGGTCGTCACTCAGAATGGTTGGTGTAATGAAGAACTCTCAAAGAATGTCTTCTCACGCTTTCGTCTGTGATCACAAGGATCTTCCCTAAGGAAGAAGCTCGAACGATTTGAAGTTGGGCTCTGAGGCTCTATTTATAGAGCTCGATCGATGAAAACATTAATGGTCCTACTCTAAATTTCTAATGCTAACGGCGTGATGGACCTGCTCTGAATCTCTACTACTAACAGCGTGGTAGGTGAAATGTCAACATCATATTTTGATACTCCGGAGGTATGCGTTCATGCTTGGTTTCTGATGTACCATCGCATTCCACCACCCTTGCGTTCATCCCTTTATTATGGTTATTACTCTGTAGTCGCAACCTTTATGAATTGGACGCATGCGATTAATGGCCGCAACATCCATATAATGAATGTACGTGATCACCCTTGCGATGGACTGGGATTCACTGCATGCGATCGATTCCTGTGATAGCTACAAAAATAGACATTTGGACGCAGAATAACGCATAATAGTGGGTTAGCCGAGATTTTCAATGCTGATCAACGCAAGCTCACTTTTCACATGAATTTTTAGTATAATCACCGCATATTCTACTTGTCAACCCTCATAATTCTAAATAAAAGGCTTACAGTAACTTTCATTTCTACCAATTATCACACCCCCAAACTTAGAATCATGCTTGTCCTCAAGCATGCCATATACTTAGGAAATTCATAATTCACCCTCTGGCTTGTGATGACCAGCATCTCAGAATATAATTTACTCACACCTCTAACCTTGGTAGCAACGCTCTTTTAAACTTTGGCTACTTCTTCAAATAGATCTTTTCAAGCTTGAACCAGGTAAGCCTCTGCTTAAATTTTTTTTACTCATTTCCAGAAACTTTGCTTTTAGCTTTTAATATTGTGTTCGTTTAAAACCATTCAAAGCTTTGCAATTTTTTATTAGAATGCAGCATTGAACTTGGTTACGCTCTTCATTTTGGCTTGCCCCCACGGGTGTCATACGGATAGCCAACTTCGGTTGTGTGCCATATTCAACTCAACTTTTGCCTTGGCTTAATTTGGGCTTACGCTAGACAGAGGAGTTGCTCTTATGCATTGATCTTGGCCACTTACTTTTGTTTTGGCTTACCTGCACGGGTGTTGATGATGGGTAGAAATGTACATTATTATAGGTCTTTTATTTAGAATTATGAGGATTGATAAGAAGAATATGCGGCGATTATACTAAGAATTCTTGAGAAAGAGAGCTTGCATTGATTAGAATTGAAAATCTCGGCTAACCCACTATTATGCGTTATTTTACGTCCAAATGTCTATTTTTGTAACTAACGAAGGAATCGATTGCATGCGGTGATTCCCACCATCGCAAAGGCGATCGCAAACATTCGACGCATGGATGTTGCGGCCATTAACCGCATGCGTCCATTGCATAGAGGTTGCGGCTACAGAGTAATAACCATAATAGAGGGATGAATGCAAGGGCGGTGGAATGCAATGATACTTTGGAAACCAAGCATGAACGCATACCTTGGGAGTATCAAAAGGTGATGTTGACATTTCACCTACCACGCCGTTAGTAGCAGAGATCCAGAGCAGGTCCATCATGCTGTTAGCAACAAAAATTTAGAGAAGGACCATTAATGTTGTCGGTGATCGAGCTCTATAAATAAAAGCCTTAGAGCACAACTTGAAATGATCCGAGCTTCATTCCTCCTACCATTCTGAGTGACGACTGAAGCTTCACCGGAGATAGATCTCGAAAGAGACTACTCCACCACCCATCCATGGCACCACCGGCAGCCTTGTTACACATTTGATGGAAGCAAGACATTGCCCATCTGGCCCCCCATATCTCTTCTATCTCTGTGTTGTATTACATTGTGGCCTAAGAGAATAATACATTTTGTGATCAATGCATTTTCTCTATTTCCTTCGATTCCATCTTTATTTACTTCTTCTTGTCATCCTTTACTTTCATCGCAACAACTAAGTAAGATTGCTAGAGTATCACATACTTAATCATTCGACATAGACATATGAAGCATGCAGCTAGAGGTGTGCGTTGCGCGGGTATTGTGAGAAAATCCTATTTGCTTAGTGTGAGGCTGTAACAATGCTTATCTATGAGCTGATCATCGGTGACTAACTACCTGAGAGGGTAAGTAATGGAACACATTAAGCAAAGTAATCAATGTTCCTAGAGATAGGAATAATCTTATGTCAACCATGCTTTATGTGATTATCTTGTCTTATGAGTGCATCATTCGTCATTTGGGCATACTTGAGAGAGTAGTCTAGAAACCAAATCTAGGCTTGAGAGAGTTAGATTGGAACGCATAAGTAAGAATAGAAGCTTAGGAATAAGTTCTATTTGCTATTACACAACGTATGCACCCTATAAATAGGATATGAAAGTATGCGGTCACCTTGTTCATGTGTGGGAGCGCGTGAACAAGAATAGAGACTTAGACATAAGTCCTATCGATACTATCACATATGCATCGCATGCGTCTTAGTCAATTGTGTATAGCATAATCGCATAACTTGCGCTGGCTGGGGTTACCCTTGCGATGACGCATTAAAACAGTTAACTTATATATTTTTGTGCAGAATATGCATTGACGCAAGACAGAAAATGCGATCCATAGAAATCAAAGGCTGAGCGCATCTAAAGATTGTGTTATCGCAAGGCTATACAGTCATTTGCGCTCGCAAATATCTACTCAAGAAGGTTACCATATAGAGCCGGTGCAACTTGGTGGGCGCATCCGGGAAAAGCGTAATAAATCATGATGGGACAGAAAGTTGATGACGGTCGATTTCAAATTAAATTGACAAGTCGTTAACGAACTACTGTAGCAAGTACACTCAACTTTTTGGTGACAAATATTCGACACATCAGACAGAGAATTAATGCAATCCCATCAGTGTAATCATAAGAGAGAAAAAGTCTTTCACCCCGAAGCTCTATAAATACCAGAGGCCACCTTCAGTGAAGAAGTTCGACAGTTAGATAATTTCCCCTTAGATAGAAGTAGCTTTGTTTATAGTTTCTTATACTTAGAAGGTAGAGCGAGAGAAGGGAAGAGACGTCGAAAGATCGCCCTAGTCAGCTCGAGAGAGAACCCAGGAGGCGTGGAAAAACAGAGAAAGGGCCGACTCTCGTGAGAGCGAGATTATCTTTTGAGCAGAGCAGAGACGAACAGTGTAAAAGCCTTGGGAAGCAAGAGATTGCTACCAAGCTCTTTATTCTTATTCTGCATTGTTATTCTATATTTCAATTCTATATCTTTAAAATGGAACTTGCTTATCTACATCTGTTCACTCTCTTAAAAGCACGCATGAGTAGCTAAATCCATCGAATAGGTTGAGAAGAACTTAGCTAACATGACGTAGGATCTTCATTGCATGCGATCATCTTGTGTTATGTTGTGCCCAACACCCCTTTAGAGCTACTCGAGAAAGAGTCTAAAGAAAGAACCTACGACTTGAGAGAGCTAGGTTAGAATCTAGACTCGAGAGAGCAAGATTAGATCTGCATAAGCAAGAGATAGGGACTTAGAGATAAGCTCTATTTGCCAACATGCATCGCATGCACCCTAGAGATAGGTTATGATATTATGTGGTCGCCTTGTATGTGTGAATGTCAATTGTCATTGCATAAACAAGAATAGAGGCTTATGTTTAGGTCTTGTAGACTTTATCGCATATATCGCATGCGTTCTAGAACTAGAAGCCGTAGCATTTGCATTGAGAGATGATTTGCTATTGTATGTGTGTAGCATGATCATATAACATGAACGCAATCTTAGGAAGTGTTAGCTGAACCCCTTCTCAACCTGTTCTCCAGCATATTCATCGCATCTTTCGTAGTATTAACTATTTTCTTAACTCTGCCGCATACATTTTATACCGCAAATAACAACCCAACAACTCTTTGATTTATTGGTTACCACAAAGTCATCTTGTAAATTATTGCCACATATTTTTTTCTTTAGTCCCTTAGTTCGACCCTGGACTTACCAGGAAACTCAGCAGGATTTATACTTGGGTTATGCTGAGAAAACTTGTTGCACAACGCATTTTCCATCACTACAATTCCCTTCATTAATTCATCGCATAAAATAACGCATCATGTTTTCGCAGGCAACCTTTTTACCTTGGGAGTATTGTAGCTTGTGCGACCAAGTTGTAAACAATATTTGAAGTATAGGTGATGCGCCAAAAGCCAGTATTGACCCCGAGATGAAAAGGCAACCAGTAGCATGAATTGAAAGCAGCTATAAGCACATGACGACCAACATGCGCCCAACAATTGCCGAAAGTTCCAATGGTCAGGGCGAGCCTCTTGACCTAAGTAGTTGAGATCAATTTTCTTCATGGAAGACTCCTTATGGTGGCATCACTCCAGTTTCTCCAGGGATATCTTCTACTCCATCTTTACACTGTTTTCCTAGTTAGTTTATTTTTATTGTTATTTTGGATATGCGGCTACTTTCTTTGATGTGGTGCGTTCGCTCCTTGTAGATGCGGTGATAACATGTAGAAATAAGAGTTATTTATGCTATTTTATTTAGATATTGCGACAAAAAGAGAGGAAAGTTGCGTCGATAGTATAAGAATTGGCTGAGAAATATGAAAATTATGAAATTTCGTAAACGCATCCACTAACACAATTGCGATGGCGAAATAGAATGTTTCAGTCTCTGTTTTGCAAGAAATAGGTCACCGCATGCGTTAATGACTCGAAGACAAAATGTACAACGCATCTACATTGCATGCGCCCATCATGCAGCAATAATTCTTGTTAGAACGCATTTACAACGGAAGAATTCTCTCCATCATTCAATGCATGGCTTTGATCGCATGAATTCTAAAGCATGGTCGCAAGTGTTATTCTACTCGAAGGTTATTTTCTTGTTTTCTTGTACGCATTATGCTTTTGAAATTTTCTTTTGTCCACTTGCCTACCTTTGTGTCGCATCTATGATGGTACGTATAATTCACTACATCCGCTAACTAAAAATCGCAAGGCTCACCTCACTTTTAATAGCTTCTTCAAGGTTTGATAGTTGATAACGGGCAGAAATGCACGTTATTACAACGCAAAGATAGAAAACAATGAAGGATTGCAATGGTAAAAATATATAAAATTGCGTCCAAAAGCATCAAGTTTATAACATTGCGATCGCATGCATCCATCGCATTAAAAACAACTAACTTATGTATTTTATGCAGAAAATACGTTGGCATAAGGTGGAATTGCGATCAAAAGAAATTAACGTCTGAGCGCATTAAGAGATTGCGACCGTAAGGCTATGCGATCATTTGCGTTCGTGAAAATCTGCTCAAGAAGGTGGCCATGTACAGCCGACGCATCAAGGTGAAAACTTAATAAATCATGATGGGACAAAAAGCTGATGACAGTCGATTCCGAATTAAGGTGACAAGCCATTAACGACACTATAGCAAGTACACTTAACTTTTCGGTGACAATTATTTAGTGCATCAGATAGAGAACTAATAACATCCCATCAGTGCAATCATTTGAGAGAAAAAGCTCTTCACCCTGAAGCTCTATAAATACCGAAGGCCACCTTCATTGAAGGAGTTCGGTTTTTCATTCCAGCTGAGCCATATAAAATATAGTTAGCCTTGGTTCACAGTTTCCTCATACTTAGAAGGCGGAAGCAAGGGAAGGGATAAGACGCCAGAAGATCATTCTGATCAGCTTGGGAAAGTGCTAGGGGGCGTGGAAAACAGAGAGAGGGTCGACTCTTTCGAAAGCAAGAATATCTTTTGAGCAGAGTAGAGAAGAACAGTGTAAAAGCCTTGGGAAGTAAGAAATTGCTACCAGGCTCTTTATCTCTATTTCACATTGTCATTTTGTATTTCGATTTCATATATAGAATGGAACTTGCATTTCTACATCTGTTCACTCCATGTACAATAAACATGAGTAACTAAACGTTCGAATGGGTTGAGAAGTACTTAGCAAACATGACCTAGGATTTTCATTGCATGTGATTATCTTGTCTTATGTTGCGCCCATTACCCCTTTAGAGCTACTTGAGAGAGAGTCTAAAGAAAGACCCTAAGACTTGAGAGAGTTAGGATAGAATCTAGACTTGAGAAAGCAAGATCAGATTTGCATAAGTAAGAGATAGAGACTTAGAGATAAGTTCTGTTTGCCAACATCCATCGCATGCACCCTAGAATTAGGTTATGGTAGTATGTGGTCACCTTGTGTATGTGCATGCCATTCATCATCACATAGATAAGAATAGAGGCTTAGACGTAATTCTATAGACATCATCGCATACATCGCATGCGTTCTAAAACTAGAAGCCACAACATTTGCATTGAGAGATGACTTGCTGTTGTATGTATGTAGCATGATCGCATAACATGAACGCAATCTTAGGAAGTGTTAGCTAAACCCTTTCTCAACCTGTTCCCTTGCATACTCATTGTACTTTCGTATTATTAACTCTTTTCTCAAATCCGCCGCATAGACTTTATACTTTAAACAACATATCAACCAATGCATGGATTCATTTGTAACCGTAAAGCAATCGATTACCATCGCATACTGTTTCCTTAGTCCCTGTGTTCGACCCTGAGCTTACCAGGTGATGACAGGAATTTCGGAGTCAATTTTACTCGATAACCAAACTCCCTTGGACGCGTTATGCGATGCATGTTCCTAAAATATGCGTTGATAGTCATGCGTCGATGGTCATGCGTTGAAATGAAAAATGCGTTAACGAATGTATATGATGACTATGCATCCTGCCTCAAGTTTTCTTGCGTTCACGCCAAGTATAACATGAACGCAAGTTTCTTGGGTAATCCGAGGTCGAACACAGGGACTTATATATGTTGCGGTGATGTGCATGCGGCGGTTTAAATAAAAGAATGGAGGGGATGTTGCTAAGTTAATCCTACTCTTACTCCTATCTAACAGACAATGCAATGAGAATATGCAAGAAAGGTAGAGATTTGACAAACCTTGACATGAAATAAATGTATGGGAAAATAGATAAAATACGGAGATATTTTCATTGTAACCCTTAAGAGTGACTGCGAGGGCAACCCTAGTCAATGCAAGCCAATGCGCTCATGCTACACTCATGCACGACAAGCCATTTTCCAATGGAAAATGCGGTGCTTCTAAGTCTAGGACGTATGTGTTAAATGCAAAGTGTCCATATCTTATTCCTAAGTCTCTACTCTTTTCCTATGCGATGATGAAAAATGCACACAACGTTGCGATGGCCGCACTCAATCGTATCCTATCTCTAGGATGCATGCGATGGGTTAATAGCAAACAAGCTTATTCCTAAGCTCCTATCTCTTGTATTATGTGTTCTAATTTGACTCTCCCAAGCCTAGATTCTGACTCGACCTTCCCAAGCCTGGATTCTGTCCTTAGACTACTCTCTCTAGTATCCCTAATGAACGAATGAAGCATACATACTACAAGACAATCACATGAACTTTGTTGATGCAAGGTTGTTACTATCCCTAGTGAACAATGCATACATTGCTTAATGCATCCAACACTTACCCTACCGGGCAGTTGATTGTTGTTGACTTTACTCATAGACAAGAAATGCGTTAGCCCATAGACAGGCGTTACAACAGCTTCTAACTAAACAAATAAGGTTACTTACACACTCATGTAACGCACACCTCTCGGTGGGTTGCTGCATACTTCATATCCCTAATTGTGAAACCCGAATTTCCATTTTTCCTACTTAAGCAGGTGATTAAGGGATTAACTAGGAGAAAGTTAAATCCTATGTTAAAGAAAAAGGAAATTTCTAAGTGTTGAATAGATTTTCCTAGGGTAGCTTTGAGTTAAGCATAAATCCCTAAAAATTGACTAAGTGTTGGACTAGGCATTACTATGTGAGTAGCTTTGAGTTAAGCTTAAATCCCTGAAAATTAACTAAATGTTGGACTAGGCATTGCTATGTATTGGCCACAAGATCTTGGAAAGAGTACTTGGGCGGAGGGAAAATTTGGAAATTTGGCTAAGTATAGAAAGTTGTGTTGATGTATTGGAAGGGACTAATAATTGGAAGAAGTTGTGTTGATGCATTGGAAGGGTTGTTGGTGATGGCATGCGGCTGAAGGAAGGAAAATGGAAGTGATGCGTTGAACATCCAAGAGTTTGTGGACGCATATGAAGGATGAACTCATGGAGGATGTCATTTGGACATGTGGCTTGTTAGGCAGAATTTTTAAGCCTTAAGTAAAAGAGGTGGCAACATAAGAAGACATACAAATTTAAGGCCATGCGTTGGTGAAAGGAGAGGAAGACACATTGGGTTGTGCTGATGCAAAGATTGCATTGATGGTGTAAGGAAGAGACACTTGGTCATGCGGTCAAGTAGGAGGTGTCGCCATGGAGCAATCTTGGACGCCTATAAATAGAACCAAAGACTTCATTCTTCAGATCACAACTCAAAATACATTTAAGAAGAGTGGGAAAGTTGAGTAAACCTCGCGTTAGAACAAAATCCATGCGTTGGACATAGAAGTTCAAAGAGGACGCATTGGACAGTGAAGTCTGGAAAGTAGCATCAAATTGGAATGAGGAGTTCTCCCAAATACTCGTGCATTTGATGTTATTTCAAAGCCATCAAAAATCTAAAAGAGTCTAGTTTTCATGTGGGGCTGCCGGAGAAGAAGCTCCAAGGAATCAGGCTGGAGAATGAGGAAAAGACAGAACGGTCGAGCTGTTAGGTAAGCTGGGCCAGTCTTAATATTTTGATGATTTCGGACAAACAACAAGAAGTTATGAGCTAAGATTTTATGGTAAGCTTCCTGAGACATTTTAGAACATGTTTGCAGAAGGAAGTATCTTAAAATAAGGTTTGGAACTATGAGTAATCTAAGTTGATATTTGAATCTGGAATTTAGGATTCAAAAGGGAAACCAAAGAAACCTAAGGAACTTTGGAAGGGAAAGTTCCTAACCAACCAAGGTGAGTGGTTATTGTGTGTTGTATTGTTGATATGAATTCTATATACAGTTAAATATATATAGGGGATAATGTTAAATTGGCATGATCAGGGATATGTGTTTATTTGATTACAGTTAGCATGCTTGAAAAGGTACTTGGCGGGAAAATATAGTTGGCTTCGGTCGATGGGAAATATAGTCAAGTTACCTAAGCATAGCTAGTGGAAAAATAGTCGATGTGCACATTGGCGGGATAATAGGGTACAGGGAAAGTTTCCACAGGAATTGTTGTTGTCTTAGTATATGTGTGAAAGTACTGGGGATGTTTATATTATGTGATAACCCGCGGTCAAGCTGGGGTTGGTTGTTTTAACCAGCGGTCGAGCTGGGGATTGTCCAGTGGTTGGGCTGGAAAATAATAATGAACTTGTGGTAATGTTCTTGTTGACTATGCATTGCTTTCCCAAAAATATATTTCTATTGACAAAGTTATTTATTTATCTATAGGGCACCCTCACTGGGCTTTATAGCTCATGTTTTCCCATATTTTATATTTTACACCCCCCCCAGGTAGTAGAAAGTGAGGAGTTCCAGGGTGCTGCTAAGGTCAAGGTCTGCCACACGCCACAATTACACTTTCCGGGGGTTTTTACAGTTGTTGTTGTAAACTTTGTTGTTAAGTCTTGAGTTGTATAAACGTTCACATTGTTGTATATATAAGATGGGCCTACTTAATCAGTTGGTTGTTGAATTTTTTCATTGGTATCAGAGTTATTTCCGCAAGAGTTATTAGGCAGTAAGTGTCAACCAAAAGGGTTGATAATGTGTCATGTTCACGCCCTTTCCCAGGCGCAGAAGTGGTCTGGGGCGGGGTGTGACACTAATGCCACACGACTAAGTATGCAATACCCAAGAAATCTCACTAAGTATTGCAATGAAAGTAAAGATGCTAAGCAAAGAAGATGAATAGG
The DNA here is from genome assembly GCF_009727055.1 of Benincasa hispida. Taxonomy (NCBI): domain Eukaryota; kingdom Viridiplantae; phylum Streptophyta; class Magnoliopsida; order Cucurbitales; family Cucurbitaceae; genus Benincasa; species Benincasa hispida. The sequence continues at coordinate 60,923,317 of NC_052353.1, forward strand.
AGTGAAGGAACAGAGAAGTGCATTGAAAACTATTGTATTAATTCCTTAATTAAAATGTCAACAATACAATATAGAAAAAGAAAGGAAAAGAAATGACCGTTGGAAGCAAAGATTTACTCCCAGCGGATGTGCGTCAGGCTACTGGTGGTGCCATAGATGGGTGGAGGAGCTGACTCTTTCGAGATCTAGAACCGGTCGAAGGCTCCGGTCGTCACTCGGAATGGAGGAGGAGATGAAGAAACTCTCAGCCATCTTCTCACGTAGTTTGTCTGGATCACAGGGAAAATCCCCGTATGGAAGGATAATCTCTGGATGATTTGAAGTTATACTCATTGGCTTCTATTTATAGAACTTGGAATCGCTGACAACATTAATTGGAATGCTCTGATTTTGACATTCGGCGCGTTAGTCCTTTTTGAACCTCTGCAACTAACGACGTGGTAGGATAAATGTCAACAACAGCTTTGGATTTTTTCGAGGTAGATGCGTTGATGCATTAATTTCTCCTACCTTGCATTGATCCATTAATTTGCGTTGGTTCGCATAGCCGCAATCATTCATGGCCGTATTCGCTTAATACCGCAACTCTACATGATGACCGCAATCGCTTGACGAGTGCAACTCCCATGCGATGAATGCATACGGCTGATTACCACAACATCCATGCATTGATCGATGCGTTTGCCTTTGCAATGGAGTGTTTCTTGGCATGCGGTCGTCTATGCGGTGGTCCAGTTTCCGTGTTTACGTTCATTTCCTGCATTACCTACAAAGATAGAACATTGAACGCATAATTAACGCAAAATAACGGGTTAGTTTAGATTCGACATGCTGATCGACGCAAGTTCATATTCTCGTTAATTCCTACCATGATCGATGCATATTCTACCTAACAACCTTCATAATTCTAAGTAAAAGGCCTAAGATGACATACATTTCTGCATGTCATCGCCAGGCAACTCAATAGGATTTATACTTGGATCTTGCTGAGAAAACTTGCATGCACAACGTATATTCTACTATCGCATTCTACACCATTATTTGATCGCATTAACCACGCATCAAGTTTTTGGCACCATTGCTGATGACTACGGCAATACATTGTGCTAACGGTAATTTTTTGATTTTCTTGGTAGACTCTCCTTTTCTGTGCACTGCTTTTCCTTAGGTAAGGGAAAAATCGGGCGTCGTATGAGCAAAGGAGAAAATCCTGAGCCCATCTACGACCCAGAGATCGAAAGAACGTTCCAAATAAGAAGAAGAATCAGCCGCCAACAAAAACAACAACAAGAGAAAGATCCAAACATGGCGGAAGAACCAAAAACTGGAGCACCAAATGTAAATGATATCATGGAAAATCCCATCCTATTGGCGAACGACCGCAATAGGCCCATCCGGGACTATGCATAACCCAACCTCTATGATTTCTCACCAGGAATCATGAGGTCAGCTCTTGACGGATCGAGGTTGGAAATTAAATCAGTGATGCTGTAGATGATCCAAACTGCCGGACAGTTTGGTGGTAGGCGTGGCGAGGATCCGCATGCCCACCTCTGGAGTTTCATGGAGATCTGCAATACGTTTGTGTTCCTAAACATCTCCACTGAGGAGGTTCGATTAACATTGTTCCCATTTTTGTTGTTTGACCAAGCACGAAAATGGGCTTATTCTCTCAAACCAAAGGAGATTACATCTTGGGAATAGGTAGTGGAGAAGTTCATGATGAAGTATTTCCCTCCGACAGAGAATGCCAGAAGGAGGAAGCTGATTACCAATTTTGAACAGGATATGGACGAATCGTTCAGTGATGCCTGGGCGAGGTTTAAGAGGTTGGTAAGAGATTGCCCGTATAACGGCTTACCAGATTGTTTACAAATGAAAATTTTCTACCACAGATTGAACCCTGCATCATAGACGGCTGCCAATGTGGCAGCAGCTGATGGTTTGCTCGACAAAATGTATGACGAGGTAAAAAATATACTTGATCGCATTTCAAAAAATCATGAGGACTGGAGAGAAAGCGATCAACGACTAAGAATTAAAGATAGTGACGCAAATAATGGGGCCATCGCATCCCTACAAACCCAAATGGACGTGATGATGAATCTAATACAAGGCATCACAATTAATAACACGGGAACACATAAAGGGCAAGTCAATGTAATCGCTCAAACAACCACGAGTTGTGTCACCTGTGGAGAGGCACACCCGATTGAAGAATGCCCAAGGAATCCGCAGTCAATATACTTCATAAAGAATAACCCTTTCTTCGATACGTACAACCCCAGGTGGAGAAACTATCCCAATTTCGTGTGGAAAAATCAACAACAAAGCTATCAACCTATGACGCAAAAGGAAGAGCCACCAGGATTTTTCCCGCGAACAAATGGTCAACTGCAAAATGAAGCTAGTAGTTCGCAAGCACTACAATCTTCATCTTTAAAGAGCTTGCTGAAGCAGTATATTGAGAAGAATGAATCAGTGCTTCAGAATCAAGTGACATTCATCCAAAATTTTGAAATTCAGATAGGACAGATTGCGGGCGAACTAAAAAATATACCGCAAGGAGCATTACCGAGCTCAACCGAGCTCCTTCACAACTTTGGGGGTACAGGAAAGGAACAGTGCCTAGCAGTCTCCTTGCTAAGCGAAAAAACGACAGTGAAAGTAGGGGATGAACCCATAATGACGAATTCGAATGAGGTGAAGACCAAGAACCCATTGACATATGATGTAGAAGAGCCTGAGAAGATGAACCCAGTAGTTGCACCCACCTACAAGCCTCTAGAACACGAGATAGAAGAAGTACAACTACCACCATTCCCGCAAAGATTTAAAAAGAAATAGAATGATGAAGAAAAGATCGCTGCAGTGGCAGTAACGCAAGGGTTACATACTATGGTCCCACAAAAAATGTGCAACCTAGGAAGCTTCACGATACCCTGCTTAATTGGAGGGATCTACATTGGTCAAGCACTATGCGATCTTAGGGCGAGTATAAACTTAATGTCGCTATCAATCTTCAAACGATTGAATATGGGAAAATTAAGGCCCACGACGGAGACTCTTCTGCTTGCGGACAGATCCCGAGGGAGAGTTGAAAGATGCCGCAGTCTCAATTGACAAATTCATCTTACTGGCAGGCTTCATCATTCTGGACTATAAAGCGAATAAAGATGCACCCATCATATTGGGACAACCATTCCTCTCGATCGATCGCTCTCAAGGAGGAGATCGTAATGAACGTCAATGGGAAAAAGCTCTGGATTGAGGCAAACGAGATCCCAGAAGACTGAAAAAAAAGAGAAAGTTGCCTTGGACGTAAAAAGCTCAGATTGAAATAAGCAGTCCATGCGTTACTATACGACTCAAACTCATCAGGGACGCAATTCTTTTGGAATATCATTTTTCCTATCAATGATTCATGAACTTTCGTTACCCTTCTTTCATCTGTTATCGTATATTTGTCTTTTTGCTTCTACAAAAAAAAAAATGGTGCCGCGATCGTGGTAAACGATTTTGCTAACTCTGTCTTTTATTTGTCCCTCTCAATGTTTTCTTTGCAACGATCATGGTGAACGATTGTGGAGGAGCTACACAAAAGACGCAACTAGTTTATTCCGCCACTGCAATCGAAGAGAGTAGTTCGCCACAAAGAAGGATGCGTTCACAAATAATGCGGGCGACAGAGCAAATTTGGGGGTTGTATCTTTCCTTGACTTTGTTTATTCCAAATTTTTCTCTATCACATATCATTTTAACTTTGATAATTTTATCATCGCATCCTCTTTAGTCGGCGCAATCATTTAATATTGATTAATTTAGTAAGTCACCGCATTGTTTTTTTTGCCAATTATGATTTCGATGATGAAACACATGCCTCTATTTTTTCGTATATACTAGAGTCAACTTAATTTTAGGACAATCATCTCATGAAATATTTCTAGAAGTTAGTGGTCCACCAGCTTTCTTTCAAACTGACTTTTTACCAAATTTTCTAAGAGCATCGCATGACTTCTTTCAATCTTTCAGCAATGAGGACATTGCTGCGTTTAAATTTGAGGGTGTGGTATTCATTGTCAACCTTGCTATTTTTAGATACTACCAAAAAAAAAAAATCATAACATTGCGAGCGGATCCTACTCGTAGTTAGATGTCCGCATGACACACATGGGGGCAAGCTAAAACGAAGGTAGGAATCGTGATTAACGCATAAATAAATGATCACAACTCCACTGCCAAATGAGCATGAGTTTAGACTGAGAAAGAGCGCCTTGCTTGTAATTTGATGTCCACATGACACACATGGGGGCAAGCCAAAACGAAGGCTAGGTACTCGAATCAGTGCAAGGTCATAGAAAATATATATATATATATCTAAAATATGCAAGGATAAAAATCATTTGAAAATACCCTAGTTGAAAAGGTTTTTTTTATATGAATAAATCATGCGATGTCCTAGAAACAAGGAAAGTATTTTTGAAGGTTAAACTTGAAGTTCCTAAATTTTAGAAATATTTTAAGAAGAGACCCGAATAAGAATTAAGGAGCTTTTGATACATAAGATTTGAATAAGGCAACCTTGAGAAATCTAGGGAAGAAGAAGGCGGTCGACTTTCTAGATAAAATCTTTAGCTTACACTTGAGGACAAGCATTGTTTTAAATTTGGGGTTGTGATAACGAGCAGAAATGCACGTTATTACAGCGCAAAGATAGAAAATATTGAAGGATTGCGATGGTAAAAATATATAAAATTGCGTCCAAAAGCATTAAGTTTATAACATTGCGATCGCATGCGTCCATCGCATTAAAAACAACTAACTTATGTATTTTGTGCAGAAAATGTGTTGGCACAAGGCGGAATTGCGATCCAAAGAAATTAATGTCCGAGCGCATTAAGAGATTGCGACTGCAAGGCTATGCGATCGTTTGTGTTCGCAAAAATCTACTAAAAAAGATGGCCGCATAGAGTCGGCGCATTAAGGTGAAAACTTAATAAATCATAATGGGACAGAAAGCTGATGACGATCGATTCCGAATTAAGTTGATATGCCATTAACGACACTGTAGCAAGTACACTCAACTTTTCGGTGACAATTATTCGGTGCATCAGATAGAAAATTAATGACATCCCATCAGTGCAATCATTTGAGAGAAAAAGCTCTTCACCCTAAAACCCTATAAATACCGAAGGCCACCTTCATTGAAGGAGTTCGGTTTTTCATTCTAGTTGAGCCATATAGTAGATAGTTAGCCTTTGTTCACAGTTTCCTTATACTTAGAAGGCGGAAGCGAGAGAAGGGAGAAGACGTCGGAAGATCGTTCTGTTCAGCTCGAGAGAGTGCCAGGGAGCGTGGAAAACAGAGAGAGGGCCGACTCTTGCGAAAGTAAGAATATCTTTTGAGCAGAGTAGAGAAGAACAGTGTAAAAGCCTTGGTAAGCAAGAAATTGCTACCAGGCTCTTTATCTCTATTTCACATTGTCATTTTGTATTTTGATTTCATATATAGAATGGAACTTGCATTTCTACATCTGTTCACTCTCTGTACAATACGCATGAGTAACTAAACGTTCGAATGGGTTGAGAAGTACTTAGCTAACATGAACTAAGATCTTCAATGCATGTGATCATCTTGTCTTATGTTGTGCCCATCACCCTTTTAGAGCTACTCGAGAGAGAGTCTAAAGAAAGACCCTAAGACTTGAGAGAGCTAGGTTAGAATCTAGACTTGAGAATGCAAGATTAGATCTGCATAAGCAAGAGATAGAAACTTAGAGATAAGTTCTGTTTTGCCAACATGCATCACATGCATCCTAGAATTAGGTTATGGTAGTATGCGGTCGCCTTGTGTATGTGTGTGCCATTCATCATCACATAGACAAGAATAGAGGCTTAGACATAAGTCCTATAGACATCATCGCATACATCGCATGCGTTCTAAATCTAGAAGCCACAACATTTGCATTGAGAGATGACTTGCTGTTGTATGTATGTAGCATGATCGCATAACATGAACGCAATCTTAGGAAGTTTTAGCTAAACCCTTTCTCAACCCGTTCCCTTGCATGCTCATTGTACTTTCGTATTATTAACTCTTTTCTCAAATCCGCCGCATAGACTTTATACTTTAAACAACATACCAACCAATGCATGGATTTATTTGTTACCGCAAAGCAATCAAAAATTACCATTGCATACTGTTTCCTTAGTCCCTGTGTTCGATCCTGGGCTTACCAGGCAACTCAGTAGGATTTATACTTCGATCTTGCTGAGAAAACTTGCATGCACAACGCATATTCCACATCGTATTCTACACCATTATTTCATCGCATTAACCACGCATGAACAGTCTAAGTTTTGTTATATGTAAACCTCTGCTCAAACATTTGTTACCGCATTCCTGATGAGTTGTCTTTAGCTTTTCGGCAAGAGCGCTGCTGCTCTCTAAGTTTGGGGGTGGCAGTGGTCCCAGAAGATGCGTCTATCACATTGCGATGCTATCTAAAAAAAATGGCGAGAATAAAAACTCCACTGTCAGCGCAAAAGGGGAAACTGAAGCTGATAAGAGTTAAGTTGTGAAAGGCACTTCCCCGTAGTTGGATACTTCGCATGACACCCCTGCAGGTAAGCCAAAACGAAACTAAGTGGCCATGATCAATGTATAAGAGCAACTTTTCTCTCTGGCGCAAGCCAAATTAAGCTAAGGCAAGAGTTAAGTTGAATATGGCATGCAACTGAAGTTGGCTGTCCGCATGCACCCATGGGGGCAAGCCAAAACGAAGAGCGTAACCAGGTTCAACGCCGCATTCTAATAATAATTCGCAAAGCTTTGAATTGTTTTAAATAAACGCATTGTTAAAAGCTAAAAGCAAAGTTGCTGAAAATGAGAAAAGTTTTTTAGCAGAGGCTTGTCGGATTTAAGCTTAGAAAAGAACTCTTTTAAGAAGTAGCCGAAGTTGAGGAGAGCGTTGCTGCCAAGGTTAGAGGTATGAGTAAATTATATTCTGAGCGGCTAGTTAGTGCAAAGGAAGCCAGAGGGTGAATTATGAATTTCTTAAGTATAAGGCATGCTTGAAGATAAGCATGATTCTAAGTTTGGGGGTGTGATGATGGGTATAAATGTATGTTATTATAGGCCTTTTATTTAGAATTATGAGAGCTGATAAGAAGAATATGTGGCGATTATCATAAGAATTCATGAGAAAGAGAGCTTGCGTCGATCAACATTGAAAATCTCGGCTAACCCACTATTATACGTTATTTTGCGTCCAAATGTCTATTTTTGTAGCTGACACAGGAATCGATCGCATGCGGTGATTCCCACCATTGCAAAGGTGATCACACACGTTCAATGCATGGATGTTGTGACCATTAACGGCATGCGTCCATTGCATAGAGGTTGCGGCTACGGGGTAATAACCATAATAGAGGAATGAACGCAAGGGCGGTGGAATGCGATGATACTTTGGGAACCAAGCATGAATGCATACATTGGGAGTATAAAAAGGTGATGTTGAAATTTCACCTAACACGCTGTTAGAAGCAGAGATCCAAAGCAGATCTATCATGGCGTTAGCAGCAGAAATTCAGAGAAGGACCATTGATGCTATCGACAATCGAGCTCTATAAATAGAAGCTTTAAAGTATAACTTGAAATGATCTGAGCTTCTACCTTAGGGCAGATCCTTGTGATCTAGATGAAAGTGTGAGAAGATATTCTTGAGAGTTCTTCATTCCTCCTACCATTCTGAATGACGATCGGAGCTTCGCCGGAGATAGATCTCGAGAGAGACTACTCCACCGCCCATCCATGGCACCACCGACAGCCTTGATACACATCTGATGGAAGCAAGACATTGCCCGTCTGGCCCCCTATATCTCTTTTATCTCTGTGTTGTATTACATTGTGGCTTAAGAGATTAATACATTTTGTGATCAATGCATTTCTCTATTTCCTTCGATTCCATCTTCATTTACTTCTTCTTATCATCCTTTACTTTCATTGCAATGACTAAGTAAGATTGCTAGAGTATCGCTGCTAGAGTATCACATACTTAATCATTCAGCATAAACATATGAAGCATGTAGCAAACCATCGAGAGGTGTGCGTTACGCGGGTATTGTGAGAAAATTCTTTTTGCTTAGTGTGAGGCTATAACAACGCTTGTCTATGAGCTAATCAGCGGCGACTAACTGCCTGAGAGGGTAAGTAGTGGAACGCATTAAGCAAAGTAAGCAGTGTTCCTAGAGATAGGAATAATCTTATGTCAACCATGCTTTATGTGATTACCTTGTCTTATGAGCACATCATTCATCATTTGAGCATACTTGAGAAAGTGATCTCAAAACCAAATCTAGGCTTGAGAGAGTTAGATTGGAACGCATAAGCAATAAGAGAAGCTTAGGAATAAGTTCTGTTTGTTATTACACAACGTATGCACCCTATAGATAGGATATGAAAGTATGCGGTCACATTGCATACGTCCAGAAGTAGAATACAATGGTATGCGTCACTTTGTTCATGTGTGGGAGCGAATGAGCAAGAATAGAGACTTAGACATAAGTCTTATCGACACTATCACATATGCATCGCATGTGTCTTAGTCAATTGTGTATAGCATTATCGCATAACTTGCACTGGCTGGGGTTACCCTTGCGATCAAGCTTATTGATGTGGTGAAGTCATCCCCTCCAGCATTTTATTTATTTTTCCATACACCTTATTACGCATTAACAGTTGTCGTGTCTCTAACTTTCATAGTCATACTTCCATTGCTTAATCTGTTTAGTTAGGAGTAGGAGTAGCACATAGCCCTTAAACTTCAATATTCTTTTATTCTTTTCCGCAATACATTACTTCATAACATTTAGCTACAAGTCCCTGAGTTCGACCTCGGATCATCACGAGAAACTTGCGATCTCGTTATACTTGGCGAGAGAGCAAGAAAACTTGTGGTAGGAACGCATGGTCATTAGACGCATATTGCATATCCCTTAGTCCAATGCATGACCAACGACGCATGGAGAACGAACAAAGAACGCATGTTCAAAAGAGAATTCAAAAGGATAATGCATAAAAGATAACAAGAAAAGAACCTTGGAGTAGAGTAACACTTGCGACCATACTTTAGAATTCATGCTGTCAAAGCCATACATTGAGTGATGGAGAGGATTCTTTCGTTAAAACTATGCACCGAGGAGAATTATTGTCGCACCTACAAGGAGAGAACGCACACCACCTCCAAGAAAGCAGTCGCAAATCCAAAATAACAATAATCAAAATAAACTAAACTAGAAAAGCAGGTTAAAGATAGGGTGGTCGTCACGTGCTTATAACTGCTTTCAGCTCATGCGACAGATAGCCTTTCTATCTCAGGGTCAATACTGGCTTTCGACGCATTGCCTACACTTCAAATATTGTTTGCAACTTGATCGCATAAGCTACAATACTCCCAAGGCAAACAAGGTGTCTGCGAAAACACAAAACTCAACAAACTATTAGCTGCCAAGTCCTCGACAACGGCGCCAAAAACTTAATGCGTGGAAAATGGAGTGAATAAATATATGCGTTCATCTTATGATATACGTTCGTTCTCCATGCGTCGCTGGTCATGTGTTGGACTAAGGGATATGCAATATGCGTCTAAGAATCTATGCGATGACCATGCATTCCTGCCACAAGTTTTCTTGCTCTCTCGCCAAGTATAACGAGATCACAAGTTTCTCAAGGTGATCCGAGGTCGAACTCAGGGACTTGTATATAAATGTTGTGAAGTGGTTTTTGCGGCGAAGAATAAAAGAATAATGAAGTTTAAGGGCTATGTGCTACTCCTACTCCTAACTATACAGATTAAGCAATGGAAGTATGACTATGAGAGTTGGTAAGGACACGACAACTGTTAACTAGTAATAGGATGCATGGAAAAATAGATAAAATGGTGGAGGGGATGACTTCACCGCATCAATAAGCTTGATCACAAGGGTAACCCTAGGTAGCACAAGTTATGCGATCATGCTATACACAATTGTCTAGGATGCATAAGATGCATATGCGGTAGTATCGATAGGACTTATATCTAAGTCTCTATTCTTGCTCATGCAATCTAACACATAAACAAGGTGACTGCATACCAACGTATCGTACTTCTGGACGTATGCGATGTGATCGCATACTATCATATCCTATCTATAGGGTGCATGCGATGTGTAATAGCAAATAGAACTTATGTCTAAGTCTCTACTCTTGCTTATGCGATCTAATCTAACTCTCTCAAGCCTAGATTTGGTCTTTAGACTACTCTCTCAAGTATGTCCAAATGATGAATGATGCACTCATAAGACAAAATAATCATATAAAGCATGGTTGAAATAAGATTATTCCTATCTCTAGGAACACTACTTACTTTGCTTAGTGAGTTCCACTACTTACCCTCTCAGGCAGTTAGTTGCCATTGATCAGCTCATAGACAAGCATTGCGGCCGCTCATAGACAAGTGTTGCTACAGCCTCACACTAAGCAAAGAGGATTTTCTCACAATACTCGCGCAACACACACCTCTCGGTGGTTTGATACTCTCGAGGTATGCGTTCATGCTTGGTTTCCGAAGTACTATCGCATTCCACCACCCTTGCGTTCATCCTTCTATTATGGTTATTACTCTGTAGCCGCAACCTCTATGCGATGGACGCATGCTGTTAATGGTCGCAACATCCATGCGCCGAATGTACGCGATCACCCTTGCGATGGACTGGGATTCACCGCATGCGACTGATTCCTGCAATAGCTACAAAAATAGACATTTGGACGCAGAATAATGCATAATAGAGGGTTAGCCAAGATTTTCAATGCTGATCAACGCGAGCTCACTTTTCACATGAATTCTTAGTATAATCACCGCATATTCTACTTGTCAGCCCTCATAATTCTAAATAAAAGGCTTATAATAACTTGCATTTCTACTAGTTATCAATAACCTAAATAGGTCTGTAGTATAAGGATTAAGGAGAGATACATGATCCTGGTGACATTATGGATACAGCCAGCTTTGTAGAGGTTTGCAAGTGGTGTAAACTACTACAGATGGTAGATCTTGTCCATTCATGTGGAGACGTGCGGTGGGGGTGTCCCATACAAAGAGTTTGTATAAGACTTGGACTACGAGATGACTAGACTCTGTATATAACGCCATTGATACTAGAGACTTACATCTCACCTAAACGACCATAGGTGACACGACCTCAATCCTAAGTGTTTTGGGAACTTCTGTCTTTGCAGCTGGTCCTTTTATTAGTATGGGTGAGAGGCCATCAAGTATTCTATATTTTTATTAATGGCATTGAGTAATCGATTATAATCAACCATCAGTAATGCATTGAGTAAATGCTAGTGAATGCTATCGAGTAATCAAGCATTGAGTAATCGAGTAAATTGATATTGAGTATAATCGAGTAAGGGTCATCGACCATCGAGTAATTACCAAAAAGGCCATCGAGTAAATGCTATCGGGTAATCAAACATTGAGTATCGAGTAAAGGATCATCGTGCATCGAGTATTGAGTTAAAGATAGAATGCTCTCTTTTTGCTGCAAAAACTCGATGCGTTGCAAGGCTTCAAATTTTGATGTGATTCATCCCATGCACCTTGCGCAATCAAGCGTCAGCACAACATTGCAACGTTAGCCTAACGCTTCTTAGATTTTCTACGATTTAGAGTTGCAACACTGGCCTTGGCGTTGTGACACTATGTCTGCAACTATAAGTAGTTTTCTTTCACTTTTGCTGAAAGAGGAAAGCACGATTTCGATGGAGGTTGGAATTTCTCTCTATATCAATTAGTCTCTATGGTAATTTTGTTTCCTACCTAGGTTAGATTTTGTTTTCTTTTTTATTGTAATCAATAACTTGTAATTCTTCATGAATTTGTTTATGGATTTGTGAAGTAATTCAATCTTGTTTCTATTTGAAGAGTTCTTGCAAATTCTTTTGAGTTTTCTACTTTTATTTATTATTAGCAATCTTAATTTGAGCATTCTTGAATCCATTTTTAATTCTTGAAGCATGTTGAATGATTTATAGCTTGAATTTGTCTAGCCTAGATGCTTAGTTTTGTCACATTCACTCATGATTCAATACGTTACTTTTAATATGTTCGATAGAATGTCTAGCCAAGATCACTAAGAGGCAATATTAATTGTGTGTTGAATGGCTGACTAACCTAGGATGCACTAATTACTAGATTTGGAGAAAATTCAGTTAATTGAGTAAGCTATCTTAACAATTAATCGACGCAATTGAATTCTAGAACTGAATGCTCGTGTTTTCTCTTCTATACGGCGGCTAAGGAACCCAATAGAGGTAGAAGCATGTAGATAGATTAGGGTTAGGGCTATCCTATCTTAATCGTTGACAGGACGCTTTCTTGACTAGGTTATGCTAGTTGTCCGCCATTGTAGAGACTAGTTTAATCTAGATTAAGTAAGTAGTTGCTTGCTTAATCGAATTATGAATTAAATTTGTAGAATTCAATAATATGAATTGCAATGAACTTCTAACTTAGATTAGAAGCAAGATTGTTCTAAACTTGGTTACAACTATCCTTTATCTTTTGATTTTTAGCATATTTCTTGTCTTAATCAAAACCCCTTGTTTTATAGCTTTCATAGTTAAGCTTGGTTAAGGAAAGGATTAAATAACATTTCCATATGGATCAACCTCTTACTTCCACTTTAACTACGAGTTAGTTAGGTTATTGTTCGAGCTTTATAAATGTTGTTTGTTTCGGGTTAGGTAGAACTAACGACATCTACTTAGCTGTCGGACAAAATGGCACAGTTTTCGGGGAAATGGCTAACCATTTAATTTTTTTTCTTAGTTAAACTTATCTAGCAAACTTTGAAACACCAAAAATATTTTCTTCTTTTTGTGTCTACTTGTCTTAATGGCGGATACGAACATCTATTTTGCACTTTGAGCAATGTATACAGGCTATAAAAAAGAACAAGAGGTAAGGGAATTTAATGCACTTAAGAGTGAAATAAATGAACTAACCTCTCTTTTCTGAGTTGTGCTTACTGAACAGATACACGTTTCGCATGGTCCTGAATACGAATACTACCCAACTTGGGACGAGCCCGCTCAAATTCCATCATCGATACTGTCTTCTTATACCAATATAGGTAATTTCTCAAAAAATTTAGTTGATGAACTTTTTAACTACTTTTCTGAGTTTGAACCATCGAGTTTCCAATAGAATGGTTTTATTATGGACATGAAGTCAGAGCCGACGTTCAAAATTTGTGTGACCTCGTTGCCCAGATTACCAATTCGGTTAGGAGAATCGAGGAGTCTTGGGAAGATACATTTTCTGAGAACACTGAGTTGAGCGGTGGAGGAATTTACATCGGCAATCCAGTCGAGCCATCGATTCTTCGAAATTTCTATCAAGGTAAGACATTTTATTTAGAAATGTGTGAACTTGCTATGGCTTTTCTGATTATGAGTAGGATTCAATTGAGTTTCACCTGGAGACTCAAGCCTCCATGCCAGTTGATGTCCATCAAACCCCTGAACTTGCACACTTCATGCTTACATTGGAGAACATGACACCAAAGATGATCTAATTGAGGAGTTTCCTTGGACCAACAGTGAAGATGATGTTTAGCCCACGCCATATTTAGAACAAGTAAGTAGGGATAAGTATGAGCCCACACCATAATTTAAGGAATCTCAGGTAAAACAGTTAGAGGCTTCCAAGCCTAGAACCCTACTTCGTCCTAGAATTTCTTGTATCTTCGATTATTGCTCATATTTTCCTTATGAGTCAGAGTCTGTTGTTGAGTCTTTTCTTTTTTTCGACTCTTTTGGGTCATTTGAGTCTTTTGATTCTTTCTTTTTCTCTTTTTGACCAAATATTATAAAATCTAAATTCGACTTGTCTGGTTCTCATAAGAGGATGAGTTCTCTTATAGCCCTTCTAGGCTATATAGATTAATCCAAGAGAGGATCGAAGAAATATGGGAATTTTTATGTACCTTGAAAAGCATAAAAGACGGATCGCGTCAAGCAATCGACGTAAAAAATTCGCCCTTCCTAGAGGTAGCCAGGTGTAAAAAATAAAACAACTTTTATTCGCTTTCTTTTATTAGCTTTCTAGAATTATAAATAGACTAACTTTCTTCTTTTTCTTGTAGATTTTCTTTTCCTTTCGTTTTTTTTTCTTTTCTCTTTTCTCTAGGAACAACAAAAATGAAAGAAAAGAAAAAATTTGATGCAGGAAAAGAACATCAAAACAACAAAACAAATAAAGAAAATTTCTACCACCACCCATTGCGCGAAATCAAGGGAATTTTAGTTTTATAAAAATTGAGGACAATGTTTAGTTTTAAGTTGGGGTGGGATACATTGCATGTTTTTATCATTTTCTTTTAGGGTCGTAAAAATGAGACTTACAAAAAATTTTGCTCTATTATCTCTATTATCTTTGCATATCTGGAACCCTTGAACACCTGAGCTTGGGTTATGTGGATTTTATGATCTTGATGAAATATATCTTGATTAGGCTCTATTACATTTTTATGGCATTCTTTTTTATTCTCTTAAAAAATACAATATCATTATCTTGACATTTTTCCTTTTTAATGACTTACTTTTGCTTTCAATGCATTTTTCATTACTTTGTATGTTCATTCATTCAAGAATAACATTCACTTTGTTTGCCATGATCATTTGTTTTTCTCAATCTTTTGATTCTTATCAATGAACTTTGATGACATATTCTCTCAAGCAATGATACAAATCAATTTTAAACTTCTTCAAATATTTTCTTACAAAATTTCTAAACTCATTTTTCAAAAAAATCTTTCTTTTTCTTTTAACTTCATAAAAAAAAATTGAATACTTAGTCTTTAGATTTATTTAGAATCTCAAACTCTTTGAAATGACATATCTACTTAATTTTCTTTATCACCCCGATAAGAAAAATTTGGCCTAAGAACAACCATCTGGTTTTAGAGATAAGTCTAGACAAAGAGGATAAAAAAAGGGCCTAGTGTTTTAAGTAATAAAAAAAATTGCTAGTACAAAAAAAAAAAAGAAGAAAATTTGCAAAATTAACATAACCTTCACTAACACGTGTGTGTGTGCATGGATAAAGGTGAAAAGAGCTACCACCATCATGTTAGTTAGGGCCCACAAGAAAAGAGCGATAGGTTCCCTGTGGTGTGAGTGTGAAAGCTATCCCACTAGGTAAAAAAAATGTCATTTACATTTTGTGTGTGTGAGTTTAAAAAGCACCTCTGTCCTAGAATTGTCTCTCTTTTTTGCAAGATAGGTATACTATAGACCGATAACTAAGTCAGTGTAGGCAAAGAGGAATTGAGAGTTGGATATAACCTTTCTACTAGTTTTAGCCTTTAAATAAACTAAAATTGAGTAGTCTCTTCTTTTATGGATTTACAAGAAAAAGACGTTTTCTTTTCAAAAATAGACTTCAATTCTTTGTTAGAAAATTTTTAAAATTTGTACCATTCGTTTGCTTGATTGTTGAAAAGAGAGATATGAATCAAATGTTTGAGTAAACCATATAAGACATAATAATATTTTTGAATGAGTTCTCTAAATGAATGCACATTTGATATTCATGTTTTTGCTTGAATGTATGCATATTTCTAGTTTAGACTTCCTCGGGACGACCAAGAGTTATATTGGGGGTATTTTGTTAGGTCTTTAAAAGATGTATATTTTTGATAACTTGTAGAAATACAAGTTATTTATAGTGCTTTATTTAGATATTGCAGTTAACAGAGTGGAACGTTGCGTCAATTGTATGGAAATTGGCTAAGAAATACAATAATTATAAATTGTTGTCAATACACCCACTAACACCATTGCGATGGTAGAAAAGAATATTTCAAGTCTTTTTTGCAGGGAATCCAATCACTGTATGCGTTCACGACTCAAGAGAAAAAGATTAACGCATCTACGTCGCATTGCGCCCATAATTCAAGAATGAATAGACGATCAACGCAATGATGACACATGTGACAACCGATCCAGAGCTGAACTTCAACCGCATGCGGTAATAAAAAACAACACCTCATGCGGGAACACGATCAAAAGATGCAAATGAGCAACACAATCATGGAGGATTTTGACACGTGTATAACTAACCGTTGTACATCTTCGGCGGATTGATTGCATAACAGAAGGAATATTTATTCCACCATTCTCGAAATTTCCATAACAATAAAGTGGGGACCATACGGCAGAGAATCAGAGCATTCATCTATAAATACCCTCAAAGAATTCACTGAAAAAATATACTTGATACGGGATAATTGATACGAGGCTATTGAGAGAGAGGTTGATTTGAGTGCTGATTGGAGAAGATTCGGGAAGAAAAGAGACAAGGCCGAGAGGTAAGTCTCAGGGCGAATCATTCCAAATCCCCATCGTAAAGCTCTATACCTAGATCAACTCTACCAGTTGAGCAAGCCTGAGAGGGAAGCTCATCCTTCTGTTCACTCCATCTACGCTGGCAAGCAATCTCTCCATCCAGATCTGTGTCAAGACATTGGCACTCTTCTGTATCTGTTTCTCACTCTTATTCATCAATTGTATTTCATCTTCTTAGTCTAAATCATTCACAACCATGTATCAGACGATTGATTTTATAATTAAATATCATGATCACTTTCATTTCCACATTTCTGTCTATTTTCGTTCCTCCATTAATCGCTTTCTCCATGATGTTTTCTTAATCCTGTGGTGATTAATATGAATTAAACAAGTACCTTAATTCATGCTAAAAAGATAAAGATGTTTAGCTAAAGCATGCTAGATGGCATCTTCACCTGTGAGAGCAAAAGTGAAGATGCCATTTGATCTGTCGAGAGAAGGTTAGAAGAATGCGTTAACTAAAGCAAGAGGTACTTCCAGAGATGGAAGCAACCTTGCGTTCACTACGTTCGTCCCTGTTTCACCACAGAGATGTGGGAAATGCGGCCGATCACCGAGAGGTACACGCCAAGGGAAAGCGGAACCGTACTTATATCTTTAACGCAATTAAGAAACTTGCGCTGTTTATATTAATTATCCTTTCTCTTTCTGCTTCGCACATAAGCCTTGCCACCGCATAACACGACCTTTGTATAATCTTCACAGTCAGTCCCAACCTCGGTATCTTGTATCATGTAACCTGTATCTTGTATCATCATAGCTTAGGTTTATTTTATCGGACTTTACTTTTATCGCAATTTACTTTATTATCGCATTTTTATCGCTTATCTTTACTTTACTGCACAATTTACTTTATCACATTTTTAAATACCTGTACACACACTTTTATTAAATTGAAAAACCCCCGGTCGCATATATCACAAACGTTACACAATCAACCTAAAGCAATCCTTGTGTTCGACCTCGGATCACACTGAGAAACTTGCGGTGGAATTATACTTGGTTCCAACGCAAGAAAACTTGTGACAACGCACATCATACTACAAGAACATTCATTAATAATGCATACATCTAGAAGTAGTATCGGATTTCATCGCAATCATCCATGCGTTGTATGACATAAGAAGATTAATTTTATTCATTCATATTCATAATTGTCCACATGCTTAAAATAGAAGCATCAATTTTTATGTCAACAAGTTTATGGAATCATCGCATTTTATGTCATCAAGTTTATGGTGCCGTTGCCGGGGATTTGTTAACGGTTATTGTTTGAGAACGTTTGTAGTATGTGCAGGATAGATCTCTTTATACTGGCTGTTTATCGCGAAGAGCAGTCTGACGGCTTATGAGTACTGGAGTGATCCAGAAATTTTAAGCTGACCTAGAGATCAGGTGTATTTTTCGCGCAGGAGCACATCAGGACCAGATTAAACACCGAAACTTCAAGATCTATAGTTGCAGAGAATGCAAGGTGCAACGCATTCCCCATAACTGGTGTGATTCCCAAAAGAAGTAGATCAGCTTTCTTCCCGTATACATTGCGGGATGAGACTAGGAAAGGAGCAATGTCCCTAACGACATTGGGCAGGCAAGCTGGACCGCCTACAGAGATGTGGATTGCGTTAATCAAGAGAACACTATCTTTCGGTCCATGTCTCACATCTATATTTAAATGTTTTCTTTAATTCTCATCTTTATGAATTTTTGAACTTTGTCTTTACTGCTTCATTTAATTTGTTTCATGACTTTATGAATTTGTTCTTCATTTACCGTCCTTGCATTTATTTCTGTACTGTTTTAATTCCTTCTACTTTTCCATCATTAATGCATTATTCTTTAATTGGTGAATGATTGAGTAATGAGAAGAAATTTATTACTGCAAGTCATAGCAATTTGCATTGATGAAAAAAAAATTATATAATAAAATAAAACACATTCAATATGCATGGCGATAATGGACGCATCTTGAACCAACAAGATACACTTTGCGTTCACCCAACCCTAATGCATTGCACTGAGGGGTGTGTTGCGCACGCGTGTGTCCTTTGCTCGTCCTTAGAAAAATGCACTATGTTGAGGTAGTGTTGCACTGTTAGCAATACCGTGCGCCCGATCCTCCAAAAATGCATTTAGCTGATGGGTGTGTTGTGGGGATGCATGCGTTGTTGCCCGTCCTTTGCAAAGATGCATTTGCGTTGGTGAACACATTGCGTTAATCTTTTCCTTGTGCCCATTCGAATAAAATATTAAAGATAATTCTTTTTGAAAAATTGAGAAGTCCAATCGTTCAGTATTCCAAAGAAATGATGAGTCTGCAGACGAAAGGACGTTTACTCTGAAACCTCATAAATGAGGGGAGTTTAAACGGCGGGCCTTTTGAGTGTCGCGAGTCCTGCCACCGCAAAAAGAGCGTTGGGCTTACTAAGGCCCAACCTATAAAAAGGACTTTCCTCGTCTGTGAGCACACTTTGCCTCATTTGCAATCTGAAACCCTAGCACCCTTGCATATCGAGCTTTCTTCTTGCCTGAAACCCTAATGTTTTCCAGATTTCTTTCACCTCAGCATCCATGGCCAACCAAACTTCCCAACCTTTCGCTTCACCCTTAACACCTTCGACAGACAACTCTCCATGCGAGAGGCAACATTCCTTGTGGCTAGTCGCCGTCTTGCTGCTGAACCTCACATTGTTCTTAGAATCGCCGAAATACCCCAGCGGAACCCATTAGCCGTCAGACCACTTCAGTTCAAGAGGGGGCAAAGCACTTAAAGCACCCCACTTCCAACTCTAGCAGTCTCCACTGAAAGCGAAAAGAAGAGACGAGATGACAATAGAGGTATTTTGAAAACATTCTGAGTAACTTGGAGAAAGGAGAAGAACTGCCCGAGGTGGGGTTGTAAACTAACCACTGCTTATGAAGGAGGTGACAGTGGTGATGACGGAGGAAGTGGTTAATGACGGAGGAAGGGTGGTGGCAGGGAATGGTGTGAAGAGGGAGATTGATAACTTGTAGAAATACAAGTTATTTATGCTGTCTTATTCAGATATTACGGCCAAAAGAGAAAAATATGCGTCAGTTGTATGAAAATTAGCTAAGATTACAATAATTATAAATTATCACAAATACCCCACGAAAGACCATTAAGATGGTAGAAAAGGATATTTCAAGTCTGTTTTGCAGGAAACCAAGTCACCGCTTGCAATCAAGCTCAGAGAGGAAACTGAACAACGCATCTCCGTCGCATTACGCCCGTTAAATCAATACTGAAGAGATGATCAACGCAATGACGGCGCAATGCGACAACTTGATCTAGAGCTGAATTTCAACCGCATTGTGTAATAAAAACAACACCGCATGCGGCACACGATCGAAAGATGCAAATGAGCAACGCAAACGCGGAGGATTTTTACACATGTACAACTAACTGTTGTGCATATTCGACGGATTGATTGCATAAAAAAAGGAATATTTATTCCACCATTTTCGGACTTTCCATAACAATAAAGTGGGGACCACAAGTCAGAGAGTCAAAGCATTCATCTATAAATACCCTCAAAGAATTCACTGAAAGATATATTTTGATACGGGGGATAATTGATTACGAGGCTATTGAGAGAGAGCTGATCTGAGTGCTGATCGGAGGAAATCTGGGAAGAGAAGAGATAAGGCCGAGAGGTGAGTCTCAGGGCGAATCATTCCAAATCTCTGTCGAAAGCTCTGTACTTAGATCCCTTCTATCATTGAGGCAAGCCTGAGAGGGAAGCTCATTCTTTCCATTCACTCCATAGACGCCGGCAAGCGATTCTCCATTTCAGATCTATGCCAAGACGTTGGCGTTTATTTGTATTGTTTCTAACTCTCATGCATTAATTGTATTTCATCTTCTTGATCTCTTCACTCATAACCATGTATTAGACGCTAAATAGTATTATTGAATGTCTTGATCGTTTCCATTTTCACTTCTCTGTCTATTTCCATTCCTTCATAAATCATTTTCTCCATGATGTTTTTCTTAATCCCTTGGTGATTAATATGAATTAAACAAGTAACTTAATCTGTGCTGCTAAAGAAATAAAGATGTTTAGCTAAAGCATGCTAGACGACATCTTCACCTGTGAGAGTAGAAGTGAAGATGTCATTCTGATCTGTCGAGAGAAGGTTAAAAGAATGCGTTAACTAAAGCGAGAAAGTACTTCCAGAGATGGAAAGCAACCTTGCATTTATTACGTTTATCCCAGTTTCACCGTAGAGATGTGGAACGCGACCGATCACCGAGAGGTGTACGCCAAGGAAAAAGCGGGAACCGTACTTATGCCTTTAACGCAATTAAGGAACTTTGCGATGTTTGTACTAATTATCTTTTCTCTTTCTGTTTCACACATAAGACTTGCCACCACATAACACGATCTTTGTATAATCTTCACTGACAGTTTCAATCTCGGTATCTTGTATCATGTAACCTATATCTTGTATCATCATAGCTTAGGTTTATTTTGATGATTTCGGCCAAACCACAATGAGTTATGAGCTAATATTTTATGGTAAGCTTCCTGAGACATTTTAGAACATGTTTTTAGAAGGAAGTATCTTAAAATAAGGTCTGGAACTATGAGTAATCTAAGCTGATATTTGAATTTGGAATTTAGGATTCAAAAGGAAAACCAAGGAAACCTAAGGAACTTCGGAAAGGAAAGTTCCTAACTAACCAAGGTGAGTGGTTATTGTGTGTTGTATTGTTGATATAATTACTATATATAGGGGATGATGTTAAATTGGCATGATCAGGGATATATGTTTATCTGATTACTATGCTTGTTAAGATATTGCTTGTATGTTTGTGTTGGAAACTGGAATTGTACTCAGGATATATAGTTAGTATGCTTGAAAAGGTACTTGGCGGGAAAATATAGTCGGCTTCGGTCCGCGGAAAATGATAGTCGGTGAGGTACGACGGGAAATATAGTCAAGTTACCTAAGCATAGCTAGCGGGAAAATAGTCGATGTGCACATTGGCGGGATAATAGGGTACAGGGAAAGTTTCCACTGGAATTATTGATACATTGCTTGAGTATATGTGTGAAAACACTGGGAAAAATGTAGGATCATGCCAGGGATAACCAATGGTAAAACTGGGGATGTTTTATTATGTGATAACCAACGGTCAAGCTGGGGTTGTTTGTTTTAACCAGCAGTTGAGCTGGGTATAATCCAACGGTCTGGTTGGAAAATAATAATGAACTTGTGGTAATGTTCTTGTTGACTATGCATTCTTTCCCAAAAATATATTTTTGTTGACAAAGTTATTTGTTTATCTAAAGGCACCACTCACTGGGCTTTATAGCTCATGTTTTCCATATTTTATGTTTTACCCACACTCCCCCCCAGGTAGCAGAAAGTGAGGAGTTCTAGGGTGCTGCTAAGGTCAAGGTCTGCCACACGCCACAGTTACACTTTCGGAGGGTTTTACAGTTGTTCTTGTACATTTGTAATTAAGTCTAGGAGTTATATAAACGTTACATTGTTGTAATAAAATGGGCCTACTCAATCAGTTGACTGTTCAATTTATTCATTGGTATCAGAGTTATTTCCGCAAGAGTTATTAGACAGTAAGTGTCAACAAAAGAGTTGATAACTGCTGCAGTCACGCCCTTTCTCAGGCTCGGAGGGTGGTTTAGGGCGGGGTGTGACAGTTACACTCTTCATTTTGGTTTTTTCCCACAGGTGTCATGCGAACATCCAACTACAGTTGCGTGCCAATTTCAAATTTAACTCATGATATTCAGAGGAGTTGTCTCTTACACTATTTTATTTTCTCTTTTATTGCATTGTTCTTGGAAACCCACCTTCGTTTTGGCTTGCTCCTACGGGTGTCATACGAATATCCAACTATGAGCAGGCTCCTTTCACAACTAAACTCTTATCAGGTTGGGAACATTTTTTAGGTTTTCCCTTACGCTGACATTGGAGTTTGGCGTAAGAATTTTTTTTTTTTTGAAATGGAAAATGAACGCATTTTCTTAATCATCGCATATTCTTGATCTTATCTGCTCAGACCTTCCCCACCCCCAAATTTAAAGATAAGCAAGGTCCTCATTGCGTTGTTTGGATAGACTAGACAAACACTTATAATAAAAATTTGAAAAAGAAGGTTTGAGCAGAACTTTGAAAGATAAAAGGTAAAGTACTGCTAAACTAAGAATTAACTAAGTGTTAGTCAAAATTTACAAAGTACGGGAAATGTTTCTAAGTATAAACATATATTACATCATGACAACACAATGAATAACGCAACAATAAACGATCAGAACATCGTAAACATTGACAAAGGATGATAAAGAAAAAGGCACAGGCAGAAAGGAGTGAATATGTACTCAATTGTATTGAATATTAACAAAGTATAAAAAGAATAAAAAAATTAATACAATACAAATATTTTTGCCTATACAAAGAATCAAAGAATTTGATTCAGATGGGTGCATGCTAAAATTTGACACCCCGCTTCTAATAGCGCAAATACATTTTTGCTGAGGACGGGCAACAACGCATGCACCCTCGCAACACACCCCTTGACTAAACACATTTTTGGAGGATACCTCAACATAGTGCATTAAGCTAAGAATGGGCAAAGGACACATACGTGTACAACACACCCCTCAACGCAATGTATTTGAGTGTAATGGATGCAAGGTGTCTCTTGTTAACTCACAATGCACCCATCATCGCATTACATACTAATTTCCTTTCCTTTTATGTCATAAAAAACAC
This sequence comes from Benincasa hispida, assembly GCF_009727055.1. Classification (NCBI taxonomy): domain Eukaryota; kingdom Viridiplantae; phylum Streptophyta; class Magnoliopsida; order Cucurbitales; family Cucurbitaceae; genus Benincasa; species Benincasa hispida. The sequence continues at coordinate 60,946,543 of NC_052353.1, forward strand.
AAGTTGAAAAAACCTTGCGGTGTCTAATGTTTCATTCAGTCATTCACAAAAATTAAAGAACAACGCCACTAATGTATATAAACTAAAAGAATTAAGCATGACATGAAAAATTAAATTGAAGATAATTACAAAAAAAAACGTCAAACTTGTACTTCTAAAAAGCAGTAAATAACATGATTTAGAAAGCCGTAAAAGAAAAACTCTAAAGAAAGCAAGTAAACATAGATAGGGATGCTGATTGAAAGAAGTTCTCAAAATTACCGCAATCACTTCCCCCGCAAGCGGTTTAATCCTGCTTGCCCAAGTCAATGGTGTCCATGTGTCGCTCGAAGTCGCCTTCGTAGTACGGCTTAATCCGTTGACCATTGACTTTAAACGCACTATTCCTGTCTAAAGTTGTTAGTTCCACTGCTCCGTGAGGAAAGATAGTCTTGATTTTGAACAGCCTAGACCAGCGAGATTTCAAGTTTCCTGGGAACAATCGCAAACGAGCGTTAAATAGTAATACCTGTTGACCTTTAACGAATGTCTGGTATTTATGCAGTCATCATGCCATTTCTTGGTCCTGTCTCTTATACACATCTAGATGTGTATAAGAGACAGGACATGCGTTGAGTAGCAATACCTGTCAATCGCAAACGAGCGTTAAATAGTAATACCTGTTGACCTTCGGTGAATGTCCGATCATTTATGCGGTCATCATGCCACTTCTTGGTTTTCTCCTTATAGATCCTGTCTCTTATACACATCTAGATGTGTATAAGAGACAGGTGTATACAGGGACATGCCAATTGGTGTTCTATAGGCAGTCCTGTAAGCCCACAATGCTTCATCAAACTTGGGTGACCAATCCTTCCTAGAAGTATTGACTACCTTCTCCAAGATAGTTTTGATTTCTCGGTTAGAAATCTCTACCTGCCCATTAGTCTGTGGGTGATAAGTAGTCGCAACTCGATGGCTGACGTTAAATTTAGTCAACAGGTTGGCAATTATGCGATTAATAAAATGAGAGCCCTCATTGCTGATCAAGGCCCGTGGCATCCTATATCGAGCAAAAATATTCTTCTTAAGAAACTTCGCCACTATGGTCGCATCATTCTTGGCACATGCGATAGCCTCGACCCATTTTGATACGTAATCAATCACAATCAAAATATAGTGATGACCTTCTGATGGTGGAAAGGGGCCCATGAAGTCAATTCCCCAAACATCAAATAACTCCACTTCTAAGATTGATGTCAATGGCATTTCATTTCTCTTTGACATATTCCCCGTTCTCTGACATCTGTCGCATTGCACAACGTAGGCTTGGACATCCTTGAACAGTGTTGGCCAGAAATAACCACACTGTAGGACCTTTGCAGCAGTTCGCTGCCCTCCAAAGTGTCCTCCATATGGAGATTCATGAAAAAACTCTAGGATGTGCTTGACTTTATGCTCAGGAATGCATCGACGTAATATATGATCAGGACCAAGTCGATATAGAAATGGATCATCCCAGAAATAGAATTTAACATCATGTATTAAATTCTTCTTTTGTTGGTAAGTGTAGTCAGTTGGTATTTAACTGCAAACAATGAAATTTACGATGTCTGCATACCAAGGAACATTAATGCCTACTGACATCAGCAGCTCATCAGGGAATCTTTCTTCAATATCTTTTTCATTTCCTTGAACCTCGCAATTCTCCAATCTTGATAAATGATCCGCGACTTGGTTCTTAGTGCCCTTCCGGTCTTTGATCTCTAGGTCAAACTCTTGCAGTAGCAACACCCACAGTATAAGCCTTTGTTTTGCATCCTTCTTTGTCATCAAGTACTTGATCGCAGAGTGATCCGTATACACCACAACGTTTGTTCCAATTAAGTATTGTCAGAATTTCTCCAGTGCAAATACCACCGCGAGCATTTCCTTCTCTGTGGTTGTATAGTTCTCCTGCACATCATTCAACATTTTACTCGCATAATAAATAGGATGCAACACCTTGTCCTTACGCTGACTTAACACTGTGCCCATAGCATATCTGCTTGCGTAACACATCAACGCAAATGGTTGCGTCTAGTCTGGTGCCACCAGAATGGGTGCAGTGATGAGCGCATATTTCAATGTGTTGAATGCCTTGGTGCACGCGTCATCAAAGTTATATTCTTGATCAGCTTCAAGGAGCACACTTAGGGGCCTTACGATCTGGGAGAAGTTGCGAATAAATTTTCTATAAAACCCAACGTGTCCCAAAAAGCTCCTAAGTGTTTTCACGTTCACTGGTGGGGGGTAATTTGGAAATTGCGTCAATTTTCGCCTGATCAACTTCCAATCCTGCTTTAGAGATTTTGTGACTTAGAACTATTCCTTCTTCCACTATAAAGTGGCATCCAGTTCAAAACAACATTTTTTGCCATGCATCTCTTCAAGATCCTTTCAAGGTTAGATAGTTAGGAATTGTAATTATTGCCGAAGACTGAAAAATCATCCATGAATACCTCGACTGACTCCTCCAAGTAACCTGAGAATATTGCCATCATGCATCATTGGAAAGTGCCTGGCGTATTACAGAGTCCAAATGGCATGCGTCGAAATGCAAACGTACCAAATGGGCACGTGAATGTTATCTTATCCTGATCTTCCGACACAATTTCTATTTGATTGTATCCTGAATAGCCGTCAAGAAAACAGAAAAATTCATTCCCCATAAGTCTGTCTAGCATCTGATTAATGAAAGGGAGTGGAAAATGGTCCTTTTTAGTGGCCAAGTTTAACTTGCGATAATCCATGCAAATTCTCCACCCCGTAGTCGTTCTTGTAGGAATTAATTCATTCTTTTCATTAGTTACAACTGTCATTCCCCCTTTCTTTGGAACACACTACACTGGGCTCACTCAGCCGCTATCAGATATAGGGTAGATAACTCCTGCGTCCAGCCACTTCACTATTTCCTTCTTTACGACCTCCCTCATAGCTGGGTTCAAGCAGCGCTGCCTTTCTACCGATCCTGTCTTTCCTTCTTCCAGACGAATCTTGTGCATACAATATGAGGGGCTGATTCCTCGAATGTTCGCCAAGGTCCATCCAAAGGCCTTCGCATTATTTCTTAGGATCTGTATGAGCGCATCTTCTTTCTTCTTACTCAGTCATGCAGAAATGATAATTGGTAATGTGTTGTTACTTCCTAAGTAAGCATACTTGAGGTGCACGGGCAACGACTTTAACTCTAGCACAGGTGGCTCTTCCAAAGATGGCTTAATGCATTGTGATGCCCTTTCAGTTAACTTGAGTGTTTCAAAATTCGATTCCACAAGAATCGCAGCGCAGTCCTCCTCCAATATTGCGCCAATTCCAAGATCTTCTTCCTCCAGCTCCTTCAGGGGTTCATGCTAACGTTCCTCTTGCAGCTCCTCAATATATTGGCAGTTTTCCATGTCACTTGGGTACTTTAACGCATTGAATATGTTCAATTTCACTTCCTGATCGTCAACCCTGATGGTCAATTCCCCTTTCTGCACATCGATCAGTGCTCGCCCTATTGCAAGAAATGGCCAACCCAGGATGATAGGGACTTCTGTGTCAGCTTCGTAATCCAATATGACAAAATCTTTCGAAAATATAAACTTGTCCACTTGCACGAGTACATCTTCTATCTTTCCCTCAGGATGCTTTATTGATCTATTAGCCAACTATAATGTGATAGTGGTTGGTCTTGCGTTGCCAATATCCAGCTTCCTAAAAATCGACAAGGGCATTAGATTTATACTTGCCCCTAAATCGCACAGCGCATTCCCAAACATCTTCCCTTCTATCATGCAGGGCAATGTAAAACTCCCAGGGTCCTTCATTTTAGTAAGGATATTGTTTTGAAACAAAGCGCTGCATTCATACATTAACGCAACTATTTCATTTTCCCCAATCTTTCTTTTATTGGCTAGGATATTCTTGAGAAATTTTACATAACTCGGCATCTACTCTAGCGCTTCTATTAAGGGAATGTTAATGTGTAGCTATCGGAGAACATCTAAAAACCTCTGAAATTGTTTGCTATCATCTTTCTTCCTCAGCCTGGACGGGAAAGGTGAAGGATCCCACCTTTCTCCTTGTTTAGTTGGCTGCTTACTGAGGTCCTGTTCTTACTGTGTTTCATTATCTGGAGATTGTGTTGATTGAGAATTCAAGTCTTGAGGAGCTTTATCTTTTGTAGGTGAACTTGCTTCTGAACTGGTAATTTTTCCACTATTAGTTGATTGATCATCATCAATAGCCAAATCTACTGGTGTTGTTGTCGTATTTGGTACAGACGGCATAGGGGTTGTTATTCTACCACTCAATGTTACTGTGTGACATTTTTCCTTACCTCGCTACCCCGATGCTCCTGAGTTACTGTGCCGCATACCAGGCACATTCTTCTTTAATTCCCTCGTAAGCTGCTCTATCTGCTCTTCCAGTTCTTTAAGGGAGTCAGCTTGCGATTGTCTCATTGCCTCGCTCTTTTCAATGATATGTTTTAAAGATGATTCCAGAGACGAGGTGCTGCAAGAAGTATCATATAAGAACGGTTGGTCGCAAGGTGGTATACCTTGAGAATTACCTGGGTTACAGTTCGGAGTAATGAAGACCGGAGGGTTGCCTCTATCCCCTTGATAACGGTTCTGATAGAAACTCTGGCTCTCCTGGTTGTGATTCCCATCCCAACTTGAAGTTGGGTGATTCCACCAACTAGGGTTAGAGATGTTGCCAAATGATTCATCATAGACAGAATATACGGGTTGTTGATTCCATGGGCAGACTTCTACTGGATGTCCCTCCCCACATTGGATACAATTCATTGTGGCCACATGAGACACCGCATTAACTTGTGCTGATCCTTGAGAGAGAGTTTTCTGTTGATTAGCCATCGTCTGGAGGAATGAAGTCACTGTGGTCATTTGATTGACTAGTGCACTCATCGCATCAGTTGACACATCGACACTTTCTACTCTTTCTTGTTCTAGACCTCTTACCTCAAGCCCAATATCGATCCACTCATCAAAATTTCGCGAGATGCGATCCAAGATATTCTTTGCTTTCGTATATGATCTTTTCATTAATCCCCCTTCTGCAGATGCATCGGCAACTGCTTGCATTGATTGGTCTAAGCCATTGTAAAAGGTTTCCATCAGAATACTATTGGGAACCTCGATATGCGGACAACTCTTCACTAACTATCGAAATCGCACCCAGACGGTGCTCAAGGTTTCATAATCCTTTTGCTTAAAATTCGACACATCCCTTCGTCTCCTTGCGTTGACGGCTGGAGGCAAGAATCTGTTCATGAACCTATCAACCAACTGTTCCCATGTTTTAATCTCGTTCGACTCTAATGACTGAGCCCACCTCTTTGCTTCATCCCGTAGTGTGTATGGGAAAAGATATAACCTAAGTCTTTCTTGAGTCACATCAGGCATGGAGAATGCACTGCACATGTCTACAAAATTTGTCAAATGCACATATGGGTCTTCCCCTTGTAATCCTCAAAATTGTCCCATATTTTGGATCATCTGCAACATGATTGGTCCGATTTCAAAGCTTACATTCTCCTCAACCGTTGGTCTTGAGATTCCTGGTGAGAAGTTGTAAAAATTCGGTGCTGCATAATCTCTTATTGGGACCTCATGATCAGTAGCAAGAAATATGGAGCCTTGCACTGGCCCATTTTCCCTTTGATTCCCTGCAGAAGCCTCGTTATTATTTGCCATGCTTCTTCACCACTTAATTCGACCCTGATGAACTCTTGTGCGAATAATACACTTGATCTTTGGGTCCATTTAGAATTTGTGGATCACTCCAGCACTCATAAGCCGTCAGACTGCTCTTCGCATTGAACAGCCAATACACAGAGATTTTTCCTGTAAAATACCACAAATGTACTCAAACAATAAACTGTTAACCAGTCCCCGACAACGACGTCCTAAACTTGTTACTCAGAAATTGATCTTATGTCACACAACACATGGATGCATATGATGCAAGGTTCAAATCCATGTGATATTACTTCTAGAAATGCGTTAATTAACAATGTTCTTATAGTATGCTGTGCGTTGTCACAAGTTTCCTTGTGTTGAAACCAAGTATAATTTCACCGCAAGTTTCTCGGTGTGATCTGAGGTCGAACACAGGGACTGTTTGAGGTTATTGCATTATGCTTGTGATACATGTGACCAGGGATTTTCAATTAATAAAAGTTGTTGTGTACAAGAATATGAACATGCGATAAAGTAAAGTAAAGCGATAAAGATGCGATAATAAAATAAATTGCGTTAAAGTAAATTGTATTAAAGTAAATCTAAGCTAGGATGATACAAGATACAGGTTTCATGATGCAAGATACTGAGGTCAAGGCTGGCTGTGATGGTTATTCAAAGATCGTGTAATGCGATGACAAGACTTATGTACGAAGTAGAAACAAAAAAGATAATTAATACAAACATTGCAAGTTCCTTAGTTGTGTTAAAGGCATAAATACGTTCCGCTTTTCTCGTGACGTACACCTCTCAGTGATCGGCCACGTTCCCACATCTTTGTGGTGAAACAGAGACAAACGTAATGAACGCAAGGTTGCTCCCATCTCTGGAAGTACTTCTTGCCTTAGTTAACACATTCTTCTAACCTTCTCTCGACAGATCAGAATGGCATCTTCACTTCTGCTCTCACAGGTGAAGATGCCATCTAGCATGCTTTAGCTAAACTTTCTTATTTCTTTAGCATAGAGTAAGTTACTTGTTTAATTCATATTAATTACCAAGGGATTAAGAAGACTTTATGAAGAAAGCGATAAACGGAGGAACGAAAATAGACAGAGAAGTGGATATGAAATCGATCGAGACATTCAACATTTCTATTCAGCATCTGATACATGACTTGTGAATGAAGAGATTAAGAAGGTGAAATACACTTGATGAAAATTGAGTTAGAAACAAATACAAATGAGCGCCAACGTCTTAACACCGATCTGGATGGAGATTTACTTACCGGTATGGATGGATTATGCGGAAGAATGAGCTTCCTTCTCAGGCTTGCTCAATCGATAGCAGGGATCTAAGCACAGAGCTTCGCGATGGGGATCTGGCAAATTCGCACTGAGACTCACCTCTCGGCCTTGTCTCTTTTCTTCCTGGATTTCTTCCGAACAGTACTCAGCTCAACCTCTCTCTCAGTAATTTAGCAGCAAATAGCCCTCGTATCAATTATATCTGTATCAAGTATATCTTTTATGAATTCTATGAGGGTATTTATAGGTGAAAAGCTTTGACTCTTGGCTGTGGACCCCACTTCTTATTATAGAAATTTCGAAGATGGAGGAATAAATATTCCTTTTGTTATGCAATCAGACTGCCAAATATGCACAACGATTGGTTGTATACGTGTCACAATCCTCCACATTTGCGTTGTTCATTTACATCTTTCGATCGGTTGCTTGCATGCGGTGTTGTTTTTTATTAACACATGCAGTTGAAATTCAGCTCGGGATCGACTGTCGCATTGCGCCGTCATTATGTTAATCGTCTCTTCATTGTTGATTGACGAGCATAATGTAATAGAGATGCATTGTTCAGTTTCTCGTTGAGCCTTGATCGCAAGCGGTGACTTGGTTTTCTGCAAAACAGAGTAAAAATATCCTCTTCTACCATCTTGACGATATTAGTGGGTGTAATTGCATTAATTCATAATTATTGTATTTCTGAGCTAATTTTCATACAGTCAACGCATATTCCTTCTCTTTTGCCATAATATCTAGATAAGGCAGCATAAATAACTTGTATTTCTACAAGTTATCAGCGGCTGATCCCAACTTCCCATGACAAGATAATTTCAAGGGATCGAGTTAGAGCCGCATATTGCATTGCGTGTGACATTCAAATCGATGTAGGTCGGTTGATCGCAAGACAAATCAGGGGTTTTGTGGGGCACATAAGAGGGAAGTACTTCTTCCCATGGATAGTTTCAAGTTTATGCCTATCACTAGGTGTGGGCATTGATGAAGAGCCAATGGCAGAAATCACGGCCTGATAAACGTCAAGATTTTAAGGTTGCTCCTCAAAGATTCCCCACACTGCCCTGAACTCCCTTTGAAGAGGCCTAGCATTGATTTGAATGCACCGCAAGAGCCCAAGCCAAAAAGACAGTGCAGAGATGATAAGGGAAAGGAGAAAATCCAAGAAGAAACAATGCAAGATCCAGAACCCTTGGATCCTTTGCCCTTAATAATTCGTCCTTCAAGCCCTTCCACATAACCTTCTTCTTCCCTTCCTAAGCACTTTACCAATCTTCTCCTTCCCCTAAATTCTCCAACCGCATACCCAGAAGCCCTATCCTCACCTTCAGCATCATCACCGCAACATTCCCTTCCACGGCTGCATGTTGATGACCCACACGATTTAGGTTAAGGCACCTTTTCTCAACCCCAAAACGTTGCTGGCGAGACATCGTAGGCACCGCCCACTGCCACCTCCTTGGCTGCTGAATTAGCAGAAATGTGGTCCCTCTTCTCCCAACAACAATAACTCTTCGCTCAGCAACAAGCCTTCTTCAACCAGAAATTTGATGTGGTAATGGAGCAAGTCGACGATATACAGCGTAGTGCTGCTACGTCAAGGGAGGCATTGATGAATATTCAACGTAACATTTATACGATCCATTGCCACCAAAGACAGCTTGCGGAGCGCAACCATGAGTACTTTAATTTTCTAATAGCATATCTTCATGGTTCTATGGTGCCTCCGCATCTCAGGCAGCGACTGGTTTTCGAAGAGACTCCACCCGTACTGCATTAGAACCCTCCTCCAGACCCTCTTGCTCCTCAACAATAATCTTTACATTTATTTTTTTATGCGGCCATTTTTTTATCTTTATTTCATTCATTGTTTAATTCAATTCTTTGATTCTTTGTACAGGCAAAAATTTTTGTATTGCGTTATTTGTAATTATTTGAATACTTAGTTAATTTTCAATACAACTAAGCAACAATTCTCTTTATGCCTGTGCCTCTTCTTTATCATCCTTTGTCAACTTTGCGATAGTCTTAATCTTTCTTTTTGCGTTATTCATTGTGCTGCCATGATGTATAATATGCATTCACTTGGAAACATTTCCCATATTTTGTACTTTCTAACTAACACTTAGTTAATTCGTAGCTTAGCAATGCTTTACCTTTTACCCTTCAAAATTATGCTCAAACCTTATTTTGAAATTTTATCTAAGTGTTTGTCTATTCTGTCCAAACAACGCAATGAGAACCTTGCACACCTCTAAATTTGGGGGTGGGGAAGGTCTGAGTAGATGAGACCAAGATCATGCAGTCTTTAAGAAAATGCATTCATTTTCCACAAAAAAAAAAAAAAACATTTTCATATCAACTCCAATGTCAGTGCAAGGGAAAATCTCAGAAACATTCCCAATATGATAAGAGTTAATTGTGAAAGGAAGTTGGATGTTCGCATGACACCCGTGGGAGCAAGCCAAAACGAAGGTGGGTTTCCAAGAACAACGCAATATGAATAGAGAAAAATGCATAAGAAAAAGAAAATAAAAGAATACAAGAGATAAATCCTCTGAAATTCATGAGTTAAAATTGAAATTGGCACACAACCGTAGTTGGATGTTCACATGACACTCATGGGAACAAGCCAAAATGAAGAGTGTAACCATGATCAACAGTCTTTGATAAATGACGCAAAGTTTGACCACCGCATATGGACGCATCAAGTTGTTTTGACAAGAAGAGGTAAAGATTCTTTGTAAAACTAGAAAAGCATTTTTGAGTAGAAATTTGTAGTATAGAAGAATAAAGTAGGGCTTCGATATGAATTAGCAAGGATAGAAGGAAATTGAGTTGTTAAGTAATGTGCCTAAGTGGAGCATTCGGAGCAACCAATCGACGCAAAAATTTATGATAGGAATTGAGTATTTTTGCCTTAGTAGAAGATATGCTTGAGGACAAGCATATATCTAAATTTGGGGGTGTGATACCTTGTAGAAATATAAGTTATTTATACTGCTTTATTTAGATATTGCAGTTAAAAGAGATAAAAGTTGCGTCAGTTGTATGGAAATTGGCTAAGAAATACAATAATTATAAATTGTCGTCAATACACCCACTAACACCATTGCGATGGTAGAAAAGAATATTTCAAGTCTCTTTTGCAGGGAATCCAGTCACCATATGCGTTCACAACTCAAGAGAAAAAGATTAACGCATCTATGTCGCATTGTGCCCATCATTCAGGAATGAATAGACAATCAATGCAATGACGGCTCATGCGACAATCAATCCAGAGTTGAACTTCAACCGCATGCGGTAATAAAAAAAACAACATTGTGCATGCGGCGGTTGAATAAAAGAAAAGAGGGGATATTGCTATGTTAATCCTACTCCTACTCCTTTCTAACAGACAACGCAATGAGAATTATGCATGAAAGGTAGCTATGCGACAAACCTTGACATGAAATAAATGTGTGGGAAAATAGATAAAATGCGGAGATGTTTTCATTGCAACCCTTACGAGTGACTGTGAGGGAAACCCTAGTCAATGCAAGCCAATGCACTCATGCTACAACCATACACGGCAAGTCATTTTCCATTGGAAATGTGGTGCTCCTAATTCTAGGATGCATGTGTTGAACGCAAAGTGTCTATAGAGCTTATTCCTAAGTCTCTACTCTTTTCCTATACGATGATGCAAAATGCATGAAAGCAAGGTGACCGCATTCAATCGTATTCTATCTCTAGGATGCATGTGATGGGTTAATAACAAATAGTGCTCATTCCTAAGCGCCTATCTCTTGTATTATTTGTTCTAATCTGATTCTCCTGAGTCTAGATTCTGACCTGACCTTCCCAAGCCTAGATCCTGTTCTTAAACTACCCTCTCGAGTATCCCTAATGGACGAATGAGGTATACATACTATAAGACAATCACATGAACTTGGTTGACGCAAGGTTGCTACTATCCCTAGTGAACAACGCAAACCTTGCTTAATGCGTCCAACCGCTTACCTTCCCGGGCAGTTGATTGTTGCTGACTTTACTCATAGAAAGCAATGCGTTAGCCTATAGACAGGCGTTGTAGCAGCTTCACACTAAGCAAATAAGGTTTTCTCACATACTCACGCAACGTACACCTCTTGGTAGTTTGCTACATGCTTCATATCCCTAATCCACATGACTAAGTATGCAATACCCAAGCAATCCCACTAAGTGTTGTAATGAAAGTAAAGATGCTAAGCAAGAAGATGGAGATAGAGTTGAGGGAAACAGAGAAGTGCATTGAAAACAGATTGTATAATTCCTTAATTCAAAATGTCATACAATAAAATATAGAAAAATAGATGAAAGAAAATGACTGGCTGGAAGCAAAGATTTACTCCCAACAGATGTGCGTCAAGGCTGCTGGTGGTGCCATGGATGGGCGTAGAAGCCGACTCTCTCGAGATCTAGCTCCGGTCGAAGGTTTTGGTCGTCACTCAGAATGAATGAAGGAGGTGAAGAACTCTCAGCCATCTTCTCACGCGTTTTTTCTGGATCACGGGAAAAATCCCCGATTGAGGGATAATCTCCGGATGACTGAATTTCAGCTCTTTGGCCTCTATATATAGAGCTTGGGTTGCCGACAACATTAATTGGACTGCTCTGAGTCTGACATTCAGTGCATTCGTCCTTTCTGAACCTTTGCCACTAACAGCGTGGTAGGTGAAATGTCAACATCAGCTTTGGATTTTCTCGAGGTAGATGCATTAACGAGTTCATTTCACCTACCTTGCGTTGATCCATTAATTTTCATTGTCGTGTAGCCGCAATCATTCAATGGCCACATTCGCTTAATACCGCAACTCTACATGATGACCGCAATCGCCTGACGAGCGCAATCCTCATGCGATGGATGCATGTGGCTAATCATCGCAACACCCATAAGTTGATCGATGTGTTTGCCTTGCAATGGAGAGCTTCTCCGTATGTGGTCGTCTATGCGGTGGTCTGATTTCTGCGTTTGCGTTCGTTTCCTGCATTAGCTACAAAAATAGAACATTAAACGCATAATTAACGCAAAGTAACAGGTTAACTGAGTTTCAACATGTTGATCGACACAAACTCATATTGTCATGAATTCCTATCATGATCAACGCATATTCTGCCTAACAACCTTCATAATTCTAAGTAAAAGGCCTAAGATGACATGCATTTCTGCATGTCATCACTTGCTTCCAGCAGATGTGTGTTAAGGTTGTCGGTGGTGCCATGGATGGGCAATGAAGTAGACTCTCTCAAGCTCCAACTCTGGCGAAAGCTCCGGTCGTCACTCGGAATGATTGAAGGGATGAAGAACTCTCAAGCTATCTTCTCACACTTTGGTCTAGATCATAAGGATCCACCCCAAGGCAGGGAACCTCAGGCGGAAAACCCTGGATGATATGAAATTCTGCTCAGCGGCGTTTATTTATAAAGCTTGATCGCCGACAGCATTAATAGACTTACTATGAATCTGACACTCGCGGCGTGATGGTCCTTTTCTGAATCTCTGCTGCTAACGGCGTGGTAGGTGAAATGTCAACATCATCTTTTTGATAAACCCAATGTATGCGTTCATGCTTGCATTCCACCAACCTTGCGATCGTCCTTCTATTATGGTTATTATTCTGACAGCCGTAACTTCTATGCAATGGACGCATTCGCTTGACTGCCGTAACTTCTATGCGATGGACACATGCGGTTGATGGCCGCAACATCCATGCATCGAACGTATGCGTTCGCCTCTGCAATGGAGAGATTCTCCACATGCGATCGTCTTTACAATAGCCCGACTTCCGCGTATGCGATCGCTTTCTACGGTTGCTACAGAAATAAACAATTGAACACATAATAACGCATAATAGTGGGTTAGCCGAGATTCTGAATGCCGATCAACACAAACTCGTTTTCTCATGAATTCCTAATATAATTGCCGTATATTCTACTTAACATCCCTCATAATTCTAAGAAAAGGCCTATAATGACGTGCATTTCTGCCCGTCATCAACCACTCATCCCTCTAATGAACATAAGTCATAGTCCTACTATAACTGAGTCCTCTCTTCCAAAGAGAAGTTGTGGCCTCTATGTTTAAGACCCAGAATCAGCCCTTAAGGGAGCAATCTATTTACTTACCTATGCTTCGAGGAAAGAGTGAATTCCATCTTGTGTTATTGAGTTCCCAACTCCAAAATCAGACAAGTCCCTAAAAAGGTAGGCATGTTAAGTTGGCAAACTGGCCACTCTCACCCATACTAATCAAAGGAAAGGTCTCAAAGACAGGAGTTTCCAAAACACTTAGGATTGAGGTCATGTCACCTATGGTCGTTTAGGTGAGATCTAAGTCTCCAGTATCAACGGTGTTATATACAGAGACTAGTCATCTCGTGGACTGGTCTCATACAAACTCTTTGTATAGGACACCCCCACTCGCATGTCTCCACATGAATGGTTAGGATTTACCATCTGTAGTAGTTTATAACATTTAAAAACCACTACAAAGCGGGCCGTATCCGTAGTGTCACCAGGATCAGATATCCCTCCTTAATCCTTATACTACAGACATATTTAGGTTATCACCTAAGGCATGATCCACTTGTATATCTCATATACATGCTTAAGTTTACATACAATAACCATGGAACTTTGTTTATTAGATATGAGTAAATGCCAAATAAAATAACTCTTATTTTATTCATAACAATTTCTATGAATTACAAACTACGAGACTCTGGGAGAATTAGGACACCAAGCCTAACAATCGTACTGTTGATTGGTTATATCCAATGGACACAGAAATATATCTGTAGTGTGAAGAGTGCAGCTGTCAGTCTTTAGTGGAGTGCGTGGCAGTTAACGATGGTGGATATCGTGATTAAAGAGTTTAGTTAGTTATTCATGTACCGTTAGAGCTTCAAGCTACAGGTCCATAAGGTCCCTTTGGTAGCTCAATGGATTCATGTTGAGAATCCGTTTTTGGGTTAGTTTGAAGTGTTCAAATTAACAAGAGGGAATTTGATTATGATATAATTAAATTAATTAAATTATATGTGATATAATTTATTTGATGTATTAGATACATTAATTGGAAGAATTAATATAAATATGATTTATATTAAATAAAGGAAAAAAAAACTATGGTTTAAATATTACATATGATGTGATATTAAAACTATAGATTATAAATATAATATGATAAATTAGTTATTATATATATTTTTTTATAATAAAACAATTATATGATAATTGTTGGTGGTTATTCTTTTCTCCATTAATTGATTGCAAGTGGGAAGTTTTGATCAGTTTTAATAACTGAAGAATAAAGGTGAAAATGGTTTTCATTTTTTCATGATTGCTTACCATTCGATCAAGAGAAAGAAGAGCGATACGATAGCACTTTGAGAGAGTGAACGATGAGCGAGTTTACTAGACGATAGCCTCGTTTACTAGACGATCGAGTATCTAACTCTATACGATAGAGTTTTCTCATCTCCCACTTACTCGATCGTATACTTCCTCATTCCTTCAACCAAATCCACATAGAGCCTACAACTCCTGGATTCTCACACCGAGAATACCAAGGCAACTGAGTGGTAGTGTTGAGTATTGTTGTTCGAGGGTCGAGGATCAAGTCTTACTCGATTGGGTTTGATGATCTGACATTTCGTGGTATTGCACTGGTTGTTCGTTGCATTCATGCTCATGATCAAGTTTGTTGGGACGCGTAACTAGTGTAGATCGAAGGAATACATGAAGAATAGTTCTTCAAAGGTATGTTATTCGATTCCCTTTGTTTTTAACTGAAAAGCATGTTGTAGTTTACTCTATAATGCATAACTGTTCTTGTATGTTTATAAATGCTTTGTTCTTTCACAATGGTTTTGTGGAACTATCTTGCTTCCGCTCACTGATTCTCTTGAATAAGAGTTCCTTCACTTCAGAGTTAGGCGGGTCTTTCTCCTCCTTCGTCTTTCTTTTCCGTCTTCTTCTCTTTCCCTTTTGAGGAAAACTTCAACAGCATCGTATTAACGACCATAGATTCCTCCGTGGTGCCTTTCACAATCTTCTCGGTGCCTTTTACTTCTTTCTTGTTCTTCTTCAACTCGGTGACCAGGAAATCCTTCGTTCCCCTATTGGTGATGTTTAGTTCCATGTCATGGGCACGAGTCGCCAATTCTTCAAAGGTACGGGGCTTTATTCCCTGTAGGATATAGAGGAGTCCTTAATGCATACCTTGAGTGCACATTTCTACGATAGATAATTCGGTGAGTCGGTCCTTGCAATCCAAAATTAGAGCTTTCCATCGGTTGTGTAGTCGATGACTGGCTCGCCTTTCCATTTCTTGGCATTTGTCAGCTCCATCATGCTGACAATGCGTCTAGTACTATAGAAGCGGTTCAAAAATTTACTTTCAAGTTGCACCCAATTGTTGATCACCTCAGGCTCTAAGTCTATGTACCAGTTAAAAGTGTTTCCTTTGAGGGTTCTAATGAACTGCTTAACTAGCAGATCTCCCCTTGTTCTCGCATTCTCGCATGTTTCTACAAAGTAGGCAATTTGTTGCTTTGGGTTGCCCTTTCTGTCAAACTATTGGAACTTCGGAGGTTGATACCTCACTGGCATTCTCAAGTTGTCGATCCTCTGGGTGTATGGCTTGGAATACATGAAGGAAGTCTAAGTCGGACCTCCATACTGAGCCCTTATAGAGGTCATGATCATGTCTTGCAGCTATTGGAGTGACAAAGAGGCTACCGAAGTTGATTGTTGCAGCTGATTTTCTTACAACACGGTCTTCCCTTTGTTAGTTGCTTTGACTGTAGGTGCTTGGCTTGATTCAACAGCCTCCCAAGACTGCATATATTCTCTCAAGGCAATGATCTCATGGTCTCGCTCCTCAACGACTTTCATCAGAAAGTTGATCTTCCTTTCCATTTTTGCCATGTTCGCTTCAGCCGTTACATCTTCCATCATGACAGAAGTCACATCTGGCTGCGAATCCCTTTTCAGCTTGCTGGAGGCAGAAGTAGAGTTTTCAAACAAGGGGTTCTCCTTGATGACAATGCCGCCTTGTGGAGACTCCGTCATTTGCCTCAGGATATTGTGCACGATGAGGGAGCTTTGCTCTTGCTCCTACATAACTTCCCTCGAGCGACTGTGGGTGACAGGTCCCGTGTAAGAGCTACTTATGGAGGAAGCTTTGGATGCAATCTTCTTTGGTGCCATTGTTTTGTTTAGATGCTGAGAGAGAGATGAGAGGTAGAGACGTCCCACTGGACGTGCCAATTTATTCACACGAGGTTTCTGGAGAAACGTATTTCGTGGAGTTGAACTTGAGTTGGTGTGATATTGGTGTTGATTTGATGCGATGTGGTTCGATCTCTAGTACTTGATCCTCTGATTCTCTCTCGGTTGAATGAATGCGCTTGACTTGAAGAAGAAAAGCACCAAACGCTCTTGAAGTAGAAGTTTTGGAAAAGTCTTTGTATCTTAAGGAGCTTCAGGAGTTAGGAGTCTTCTGCTTGTTGGTGAATTCTCTCTGAATGTAGAATTGCTAACCCCACAAATGAGAAAAACACGTTCTCTGGTGGGCCTCGTGGGCTTGGGTTTGGTTAGTCCATGGGCATGGTCCTTGAGCTTGATTAATTGGACTTGAGTTTGGTTGGTCTATGAGTCTGGCCTTTGGGCCCAATTAGATATTTGGGTCAAATTCAGCCCATTTTTGGGCTTAGTTGGAAACCCAAATAATAATATCAAATTGAGTGAAATTAATTTTATTTGATTTAACGGTCATGATGAAACCACGTGGTATCATCGAAATTTGCTTTCAACTTCAATTTGGGACACATGTCAACTCTTAATTGGTCCCAAATTTGATTATTTGGAATTTTTTCATGAATGACGTGACAATTTGTGATTGGTCTAAAATTTCTCCTTCAAAATTACTAAATAAAAATACATTAAATCACACCGACTAGCAATAATGACTCTAAATTAGAGGCAATTAAAGCACTTTTCAAGTGCATTTTAGTGACAAACATGATAGATTGGAAAGCCTTTTAGGTGTAATGAAAGAGAGTTTCTTAATGCCTTGCTAATTTATAAAAAATAGACTGGAAGACTAATTTTATAATTTAATAAGAGTTAATTGAACTCAGAAGAGAATGCTGATATTTTATTAAATTCAAAAACTTACATATTATTGCATATTCTTACAATCTATTCATTTAAATTAGCATGAGATTGATTTTTAACTTTTTCCCTTTGAATATAGCCGGCAGTTAATTAGGAGTAAGAATAGTGTTAGTTTAAATAAATCAATCTTGCGTAGTTTAAATAAATCAATCTTGCGCGTTTACTTTAAATTAGTTTAAACTACATCTAAAAAATATTCTTAGGAGTAGTGTTAATATTATTGCATATTCTTAAAATCTAATAATTTAAATTACATCTAAAGCATGAGATTGTTTTTTAATTTTTCAGTTAAGTAGGAGTAAGAGTAGTGTTAATTTAAATAAATCAATCTTGCACGTTTAATTTAAATTAGTTTAAATTACATTTAAAGCATATTCTTAGGAGTAGTGTTAATATTATTGCATATTCTTAAAATCTATTAATTTAAATTACATCTAAAGCATGAGATTGATTTTTAATTTTTCCCTTTGAATATAGTCTAAAGTTAATTAGAGTAAAAGTGGTGTTAATTTAAATAAATCAATCTTGCACGTTTATTTTCCCATGTTTAATTGTCCTGAAAAATGAGGTAGAGATAGTTATTGTACTTAACTAAACTAATTGTCAATCCCGTGGACGATACTCAAACTCAATCACTATATTAAAATTTGACATCACATTTGCAGTTTTACATGGCGTAAAATGAACACGAACAATCCTATAGGTTTCTTATCTAGGGTGTCATTTGCGGTTTTGCATGGTGTCATGCTAAGCCATGGAGAGATTTTAGTCCGTTTGGGTTTGTTGAACTTCCTGAGTGTAACATCCCGAACTTTTCAGGTAATTTACATTAAATTATCATGAAATATTTGGGTGTTATTTTGATAAATTGGAGTTAAAGAATTAATATGGGAGGCAAGATAATTAATTTAAAAGATATTTGTAAAGAATTGAAATTTTAATTCACTTTAAGGAAGAATTGGATTAATTTATTTTAGGAAAAGTGTGTTTAAATTGATTAAATATTTGGAATAATGTAATTTATCTCAACACTGGATTGTATGTTCCCTTTAAATCTATTTTGGAGCCAAAATTAAGTTAATTGGAGAAGTTAATTGGGTTGAGATTAAATTAATAAGAGATTTGGCATTTTTGTATTATTTTAGATAAAGATTTAAAAATAAAGAAAAGAAAAAAAATAGGATTTTGAAAATTAAAAGGAATTTGAAATTTAAGAAGGAAAAAGGACATTGTGGTTCTAAATTTTATCCTCTCTAATTTTGGAGTTTGGATCTAAATTAGAGAAGATAATTAATTTAAATTGAGTTGATAAGAGAAATTTTGATTTTATTTAAATTAATTAGATGATGGATTTTTTAATTAATTAAAATATGGATTTCCTAATTAGAGAATGTTGGGAATGTCTTAAAACTCGCAGTTCGTAAACATTGTTAACATATTATATTTATCAATAAAAATAATATTGAGTATTTTTCAATAAATTGTTATTGATATTGCATTCTATTATAAAAATCCAATAAACGAATACATGACTATAATATGAATACTTTAACTTTATGTGGCGACATAAAAGATGATCAAGTTTTAGTATATAGTCAAAATGGCCTATACGTATATGGATGAGATTGGGTACCTCATCCTCACGCTATTGGATGCGGCCCACTTTGTATATGATACAAATGATGTGATTCCAAAATCATTCATGTGAAGACATGTGAGTAGGGGCATCATTTGTAATGAGTTTGCGTAAGATCGAACCTCGAAATAGCCCCTTTTTCTTTATAATGACCATTTATTGTTAAACTGGCTATTTCAAATTCACTCACTTAGGGTAACCCAATCTTAATCCTGAGCTAACTATGAATTCCTGTTTATTCTGGATTGTCATTTGATCTGCATAGGTGAGAGTAGTTTAACAACACTGTTCAATAAGCCTCTCATTTGGGGATAAGACTAGATACATAGCTGGAGACATAGTTCTACAAGATGGAATTCACTCATACCCCACTTAGGGTTAGTAGATAGGTTGTTCTCTTAAGCCCTGATTCCTGGTCTTAAAAAATGGGGACCCACCCTCTCACGATCGACAGGGACATGGTTTATAAGTTGGACTATAAACCAAATTGTTCAATAAAGGATCAGTGGGAGCTTAAGGAGCAAGATATATTTACATGGATAAAACAGTAATTTTGACCTCGCTACAAAAGATCGACTTACTGATTATGGTTAAAATAGACAGAAATATATTTACAGTGAGAAGAGTACAACTATCGAGCTATAGTGATATGTCTCGGTAGTTAACAAACAATGATTAAATTCAGTTTAAAGAGTTTGGCTAATTAATCTCAAATCGTTGGAGCTCATGATTTGTAGGTCCATAAGGTCCCTCTATTAGCTCGTAAAATATGTTTTGGTATAATGAATTGAGTAGATTTGAATTGTTCAAATTTGAAATTAGGATTTTGAATTTGAAGTGTTCAAATTCAATTTAGGATTTGATTAATTATATTCGATATAATTAAAAAGTTTAATTTTGTTGAAATTAAATGAAATTGGATAATTTAAAATATTTAAATATTAATTTACATGAATAGAATTCATGTATAAATTATGTTTTTAATTAATTTATTATTTGATATTAAATTATTATTTCATTAATTAATTAAATTTGTTTACTTAGTTATTTAAATAAAACAATTTCAATTTTGAAAAATTCAAAATCAATTTTGAATTTTTGTTTGAATTTAATTTTAGTGAAAATTAAATAAAAAAATAAAATTGGAAAAGAAATTAAAAATTAGAAAATTCCATTTAGTAGAATTTTCCAACATTTTCAAGTTTGAGGTATATTAACCCCTATTTAACACCTAAATCCATTTAGTTAGTGGTTGTTGAACTGTCAATAAGCTGATGAACAAAGTGCTTGCATGATTTATTTGTTTAAAAACTTCAATTTTTCAGATTTTGAAGTTCTTCATGCATATGAAATTCTGAATATCAGCTTGCTCTCCATAAACCTTCTTCCTTCCTAATCCAAAATTAAGCTCAATTTGAAATTCCACCTCTCAATCCAAGTTGAAGTTTAGTAGAGAAGATCATTGTGGTGGTCTACTATCAAATTGGAGGCCCAATTCGTAGAGGAGAAGAAGATTTTCAGCTGTTCATCAAAGGTATTCAAACATGAAACCTTCTTTTCTACAAAAACTATTTTAGCATACTTTATAAACTTAAATTAAGTGTAATTGTACTGCTTATTGATTTTGATTTATTCGGTTGTATGTTAGTTTTATCTATCAGAGAAAATGTCTTATTCAAAAAGCAAATCTAATCTATCTACTACTTCAAGTTATGGAATCTCAAATAATTTAGGATTAGGAGTATTTTTCCTCCATAAAGACAATCATTCACTTCATTCCAAACCATTCACATCATTTTAAAGGGAGGTCAATTAGAGAGAAAAATCCCCATTACTTTCATTTTTTTCAACCATTCATCGATGTGCGTCCGTCGGTCACCGCTACTTGCCGAATTTTTATTTGGTGAGTTGTTGAAAAGTTTTCTTTGGATTTCTTGATTGGTTCTTTAATACACACTGAATTTTGGGCCAATTTTATTTATCTATAAGATTTAAAGCATCGATTCAAATTTTTGAAAGTCGTTAGTATACTATTCAACAAGTTCAGGAGCTTTGAATTGCATAATTGGTGAGTATTAAGACTATGAAAATTTTGGATTAGTTATAAATGTTTGAAATTGGATTTTAAATCCTAAATTATGGTTTATGTATAAATTGGAATCTTTGAGCGAAGTTCAGAATAAACTTGGAGTAAACAAAACGTTTGAGACATTAGTTCAAGTTTTTGTTGGAGGTTGATTTCTTGGATTAGTTTTGGAAATTCAATTTAAGATAAGTAATCTTACTACTGGAACCATAATTAGACATCCACCAGAGGTGGTGATCTCCTCCGAGATTTTACTAGATGTGTTTCCTTCAGGATTCACCAGAGTTTTGTGTTTCATTTGAGTTTCACCAAAGGTGGTGATCTCCTTTGGGATTTCATCAAAGGTTTTGTATTTCTTTTGGGATTCACTAGAGTTTCGTGTTTCATTCGGGATTCACCAGAGGTGATGATCTCCTTCGGGACTTCACCAGAGATTTGTGTTTCCTTCGGGATTTACTAGAGGTTAGTGGGTTCAACTATTCACTAGTTAGCCATCCCATGGAAAGTAGAGGTCTATGCACGTCCCACTAGAGAGTGACATCTAGAGAACATAGATGTTTAGCCTAACCCCAATAGTGGGATTACTTACTGAATATTTTATACTTATCCTTTTATGTTATGTTTTTGGTAAGTGCAAGGAAGTACCGACGAATGACAGAAGGAATCCATGATCGTGCCATTGGGACCAGAGAGATGCTTCCACTCATGTCGGCATGTTTTAAAGTTTTAAATTTCAGTCTTGATGTTTGAACTTAGCGTTCCATTGTTGAAATTTTTATTTATAGAACTTCAAAAAATTTATTTTGAACTTATATTTTAGGGGGACCCCGATCAAAGATTTGTCAATTATTTAGATTTTACAAAACTTATTTATGTAATAAAATTTGTTTGATTTAGTTACAATTTGTAAGAGAGTCGTTTTGAGATTTATGCATGCATATAGTAACAGCTTAGTATAAGTCCTAGGTAGTCGAGTCGTTACACTGAGACCATTGTCATATTTGAAGGTCTCTGTATAGCTCTTGAAGATAACATTTCTCTTTTGGAGTGAAACTGATTCACAGATCGTTTGAAATCTTTTAGTTGAAAAATTTTGATACGAGAAGATCGTGTCCTTCGTCACTGGTTTTATTCCTGGATTTCTATTGGTTAATTGTAGGGATAACTTTGTTGCTCGTTAACTAACTTAGTTGTCCATGCTCTAGTTATTCGGTAGTTTGGCTTGAAGACATTCTTTTTTGAGAATTTTGCTATTTGTTCTAATTTGTTTTGTCTTTAATTCGGTTGTTTTGTTTCCCTTTTTACTTAAAAAAAAAAAAAAAAAAAAGAAAAGAAAAGAAAAGAAAGGAAAAAAAAAACTAGTTTTATTCATTCGTTTCGAAGCACGTTCAAAAGTGATTAGAGTTATCTTAGGTGATTTTGCTATAAATTAGAATATCATCAAGATATCAATGAAAGATTAAAAAAATATGATGATCCTCATAAAGGGCCGTTTGGTACATAAAAATTGAGGATAAAAATTGGTAGTGGCTTCTAACATCCTTTTTTGGTATAAGGTTTCTGGGTTGACACAGGGAAATATCTTTACAGACATCTTTTTTCCCATGGACAAGGCAGAATTCATGCCCTCGCAAAAATTTGAGTTTTATGTTTCCTCTCATTCATTTACTTTTTATTTCGAAGATACTTACTTTTTATTTTTATTCATAATAAAATTTGATAAAACTTCTCATGTACAACCAAACACAATTATCTGACTCTCGAACATTTTATTACCAAATATTTTACTTTTAAGCCTCATTTATTTTTATGTATCCATAAAACCTTAAATCGAATGTCTCTAAGAGATCTTAATGCATTAGATAGTATAATAGATCCTATATTCCTCTCTATGTAAGACTCCCTGACCTTATTACCATAAGAATACAATTACTCCACCTGCTATGATGCTCAAGTTGACAATGTCATTTGTTTGGTCGGTCAAATAATTATTTAACATATTTATTGAGACCTTACGAATAGATGTGAAAATTAATACTGTAAGTAGAAATGATAAACTTCCCGTAGAAAATGTTTTATTAAATTAAGAATCTTAATTAATAGATCTGACACACCATTTAAAGATATAATACTCTAAACAATCGGACTTTTAACTTCGAAGTTGATAAAACAAATAATATGTATATTGAGTTATGCTCATTTTAGCATCATCATGACAACTTAATTGAACATTTCAAATCAATATAGCTGTCACTAATAAATTTTAAGAATTAATTTAAAAATCTCTAAAAAAAGAATTAATTTAAAAATAATTTTAAAATCTGAAAATTGAAGTATTAATGGGTAGAATTTAAAATGTAAATTGATTATTTTCACAGACAACAAGCACAAATCCAGAAGCCAAGTAATAAATACAAAATTCTAACTTAACATAATTTGATTAGCTACGAGACAGAACATTTATTTATTTATTTATTTGGAGAGCATCTTAACATTGCATGTTCAAATCTCTTGCTTCAGATATACTGCTTTAGAAGATAGCCTAATAAAAACAGGTGTACCATAGGCAATTCATCTAATAATCAAATTATATGAACGTATTTAATTGATGATATACTTGTAATAACACTGTTAATGATCTATAAGAACGAAATGTCCAACATGGCCAACGATTCTGATACTGGACTGTCTTGTATAACAACACCATATAACAGAAATACGAAAGCATTTAGATGGACACTCCAGAACAGAAAATCGAAGAAATCAGAGTGAACTACAAGAACAAGTTAGTAACAAAGCTGCTTTAAGTTCTAGCTCCAATGTAGAAGACCTTTAGTGCATGAACTTCTAAGTTGTATGCTCAATGGTATTGGGTGGAAAAACGGGTGTAGGAATAGAAAAAATCAGATTGAAACCTTAGATCGTTCATATAAAATCATCCAACATTGCAGTCAACTTCTATTCGATTCACCAGGTGGCCCCCGCCCAGATCGTTGACCACGGCCACCACGCTCGATCCGACCACCCCGACCACGTAATGTTCTCACAGGGCGTCTATCCAATGAAGAAACAACTCCAGCCTGTCTCAGCATAGCTCTTTCCTTGGCTCGCTCTTGCAAATTTATTGTAGTAGAAGTGCTACTATTGACAGGAGACGACCTTTTAGCAACAGTAGGACTACCTTGTTTCGAGTCATTTATTTCTGGGGGTGTACTTGGAGTATTCTCAGTAGCTACTGTGGTAGTTTCAACAGCCTGATCACTCTCCATATCAATCTGGTTACAATCAGTTGACTTATCTAGAATTTCGGAAGTTTCATCAGCCATATCACCTTCATCAATTTTCTCTTCATTTTGAATCTCAGGAGAGTTGATCTCACCAATCTCCATGGCCGTGACAGCCGGAGCATCATCCTCAACTCTAGATGGGGAAGCATCAGGTGTTGTAACTGGTTCAGCATGATCCTCCCCTATTTCAATGCTTTCAATATTATTACCCCCCTCGAGTTCTGCAACTTCAGGTGCTAGCTCACCTTCCTCTCTCTCACTTCCGATCTCCGAAGTTGGATGCCAGTTGTCTGGTTCAGCTTGATCTTTTAACCCATCATCTGACACCTCCGCTCCAATCTGCCTATCCAGATTTTCATCCAGCATTTCTTTTCTGTCGATGTTTATCTCATCATGACTCATAGATCCATCGGATGATAGTTCTTTTGGCCTATCAGCAGCCTTCTCCCCTACTATTTCGACCTCTTTTTCAATAACTGCTTCCTCATTTGAGCCTTGAGGAAACTCACAGATATCAGAAACTTCTTCAAAGGGTGGCTGAGTTTTGAGACTTTCCAGAGAGGAAGAGGATGGACCACCAACTTCATCAGCAAAGGTATCAGACCCTTTAGCCCTCTTCATGACAGGAGCTGCCATTTCAGAACTGATCTCCCCATGGATAATTGAATGTTCATGCAATTCAGAAGTTGATGCAGCCACTCGTTTGCGCGCCAGATGATGGGTTGATGTAGTTGATTCACCTTCAATTTCTGGTTTTCCAGAAGTTGCGCGCTTGCTTTCATTGCTCGGTAGTTCTGATGCTAACATGTCTATATCACCATGAGGTCCTCCCTCTGGTTTTCCAAGACGAGGTCGAACCAACTTCCGCCCTGCTTTACGTGTTTCTACTTTTGCCTTGGATACATGAGCTTTCTTTTCACGTTCTTCCAATGCTTTGGCAGGAAAGTTAGTTGTTACAGGAGCCAAAGGCAATCCAACATCAGGCGTTTGAGGAGGAACATCAAGACCTGCAAAGTATACAACATTCACATTATGTAAAAAGAGAGGAGGGGGAGAAGAAGCAACACTAGTAGTCCGAACTGTTACAGTGTAAAAATATGATGTTACACCGAAGCACCTGTACTAGTTTGTACCGAAGCATCCGTGACTAGAGAAACTTCTGAAGGGACATTTTGAGCTCCAAGATCAGTCAAAACTGACTGCACAGTCTTCTCAAAATTTTCAGCAGCTAAAATGTAGGTAGAAGCAAGCTCGTCCAAACCAATCACTGAAGGAGGCTGTGGTAAAGTATCCTGTTATAACCAACAATCACACGTAAATTCTCGACATCAACAGCGATTTAAACAATTAGTGCTATGAAAGAGAAAAATGAATAACTTCATCCTAAATCCCAAAGTGCTAAGCAAGATTTTAATCTCTTTTGTTTTTTTTTTAAAGAAATTATTTCAAACAATACCAGAGAAGAATCTTATGGAACGTTTTGAGAGGTAGTTACCAATCTATCTATTCACATTAATTATCGAGGAATATCATCTAAATTAATTCTCATGCATATCAACAAATCAATATCAGAATTCCAACTGCTTAATTTGGGTTAAAAGACTGTAGGAAGGGATCAAAGCACTACATACCAAAATTTTTAGTACAAGCAATGCATACCTCAAGATTGCTTTTAGATTGTCTAAGTTCATCAGAAACCTGCTTCAAGTTGCCCTTATGCTTCTCCAAATCATTTAAAATCTTTGATTTTTCCTATTTAGAAAGAAGTTAAAGATAGAGGCTATTAGGATGCATGGGAAACAGGAAAAATGGCAAAGAAAAGTTCGGTTTAACTTCCAAGATGCCTGTTGGCATATGCATATTTGCAAAATCTTCCGCTTCAGAGAGTTCTATTAAAGGAAGCAGCATAACCAGGCTCTTGTTTCTATTTTTTACAAAGACACTTATGTTGTAGAATGTAGACAAGTAGTTAAATCACACGACAAAGTTTAGATATTTTGAGCATTAGTCTTTATTCATTTTCTCAACAAAAAGTTTTCTTTCTTGTAAAAAAAAAAAAAAAAAAAAAAAACTCAAAATTCTATCCCTGGGTAAAATTTAGAAAATTAAGGTTGTATAGGTCAAATAAATTTAAACTAAACATCCTTACAGACCATGAAAATTTTATCAACTGAATAAATCCATCATAAATTTAAGTGAAAATATCAATTTAAACCCTACATTTTTGTAGGTGTATCAATTTACGCCCGCCATTGCGTTCCGTTTGGAAAAACTTCACATAAAACTTATAATTCTATCGATTAAATCTCAAAACATTCATATATAATCAATTTAGACAATGGTCACAATTTCATTTGAGAATTGCCCATGTATTTACTATAATTGTCATTTTTGTGAAACCGACATTTGAAGAAGTCTACACATTTAAAAATCAATGCATGGATATTTGTCAAAGCTAATAACAATAAAATGTCTAAATTGACTGGCTTATGAAAGTTTAGGAGTTTAATTGACTCAAACCATAAGTTTCACGTAATATTGGTTGAACGGAACTTAGAGGAGGGTGCAAATTGGTACACTTACAAAAATTCATAGTTTAACTTGAAACAATTATTAGTTTAGGGTTTTAATTGCTACAACCCCAAAAGTTCAGGGGTGTAGATTGATATTTGGCCCTTAATATTAATATCGGGCAGGTGGCTTCAAAGTTCAATAGATAGGTCCAAACTTGCCATTTCTTACTAGAGTAGGCCAAAAGATTATGACACTGCCAATACAGGACTTTGGCACAACTCTAACCCCAAAAGAGGACACTTTCTTACACCAAACTAGGATTGATTCACAAGACAAAATAAATAGATTCACTAATGATCCACCATAATGTCCACAATTGACAATCCATGCCAACAATATATGCAATATGGCGTGATGTTCATCTGAAGATGCCCTGTTATCGAGTCTCAAGAAGCTAAATTGCCATTTGCCAAGAACAATTTGAGGATTTAAACTGAGTTTAATTTAACAAATCAAATAGCGGAACAAATACTAAAATGGAGATTATGAAACCTGCTCAACTATAGTATAAGAATCCTTTATGGCCTTCTCAATTTTCAACCGCCTGCTTTTCTCAGTACGACTATCGTCCTTCTCTCTCTTTAGTTCTTCTCTCAGCCTCTCCAGATGTTTCTCAAGAATCTGCGGCAAAATTTAAAAAATAAATGAAAACTGAGAGGAACTATTGAATATACGCAATAAGTGATGTTGAATCAACCTGAATTTTAGTGTCCTTTTCTTCTATGGCCTGCTCACCAGTTGAATCTCCAGTGGACCTTTTCCCGACAGCATTCACTTAAAAACAAAATTATATTCTATCATTTGAAGTTCAAACACAATAAAAACATCCAAGAATAACAAAGAACTCCACAACATTTATTCATAATGATGAAGAATACTAGGCTACCTTGTCTAATGTCTTCCAACTGCCTCAAAAGAGCTTGATTCTCTTTGCTCAATTCATCCTTCTCCTTTGAGACAATTTCAAGCTTTCTCTGCAAATTAGAAAATAACATGAACAACCAAGCCGAACTGTATCGAATAGATTGCTTGATTGTACTCTTATTGAAATTATAGCCATTTGCACAGTTTACTGATATAAACTAAAACAAAAAAGCTTCAGTGTAATTTTTTGGGGGAAAGAAAATGATTGAAGGAAAGTATGATTTCAAAAATAAAAACAAGTTTCCTAATTTATTCTAGTTATTGTAAAACTCTTAGGTTTGAGAGAATCAAGATACTTTATTCCATTCACTAAAGATATGAATATATACAAGTGTACAAGAGCGACCAGAGAAGGAAAGTATAGAAAAGACTATAAAAAGAAAATATAACAAAGATATTTACAATAATAAAGATCCCTAATCTTAGAACTATAACACTACCCCTCAAGTTGGAGTACATATGTTAACCATGCCCAATTTGTTACATAGATAATCTATATATGTTCCATTCAATGCTTTCGTGAAGAGGTCTCTTAATTGTTCTCCAATATTCACATATCCTATAGATACCAAACCTGGTTGAATTTTCTCACGTACAAAATGACAATCAACTTCAATATGTTTAGTCCTTTCATGGAATACCGAATCATGCGATATGAAGTGCTGCTTAATTATCACACCACAATTTTGTCGGTATGGTGATTTCAAATCCCAACTCAACAAGAAGTTGATATATCCAAATCAATTCACATACAAACTGTGTCATTACTCTACTTGATTCCACACTTGAACGTGACACCACATTTTGTTTCTTACTCTTCCAAGAAATCAAATCACCACCAACAAAAAAAAAAAAAAAAAAAAATCCTAAAGTTAATCTTCTGTCTTCTCTAAATCTTGCCCAATCGGCGTCTGCGAAACATTCAATATTAATATGACTATAATCCTTATATAATAAACCATGCCCGAGAGCAACCTTTAGATAACACAAAATCTATTCCAATGCAGCCTAATGATCAACTATAGGGCATGACATATACTGACTCAATGCTCACCGGATAGGCTATGTCGGATCGAGTCACTGTAAGATAATTAAGTTTTCCTACTAACCTCGTATATCTTTCAGGATCTTTTAGCAATTCTCCACCTTTTGTAAGTTCTAAGTTGGGCATCATTGGGGTACTACATGGCTTAGCCCCTAGCTTCCATGTTTCAATCAACAAGTCTAGTACATATTTTCTCTATGATAATAATATTCCTTTCTTGCTTCTTATTACCTCAATTCCTAAGTATTTCAAATGCTCAAATCTTTTGTATGGAATTGACTATGAAGAAAGGTCTTTAGGGACTGGATACCTAAAGGATCATCACCAGTAATCATAATATCATCAACATATATGACTAACAAGATGATACCACTCTCAGATCTCTTAAAACAGACCGACTGATCTGACGTGCTCTTCTGCATTCCAAAGCTTTCAATCACCTGACTAAATTTACCAAACCAAGCTCGTGGACTCTGCTTTAATCCATACAAAGATTTACGAAGGCAACACACTTTTCCATTTTCCCCCTGAGCAACAAACCCAGGTGATTGCTCCATATACACATCTTCTTGAAGATCACCATGAATAAATGCATTTTTAATAACAAGTTGATGTAAAGGCCAATAATTGATTGAAGCTAATGAAATAAACCTCCTCACAAATGCCATTTTTTGTACGGGAGAAAAAGGAAATAATAATGAAAAATAAAATAATTAGGAATAAACCCTAATTTACTTTTAACACCTTGCCTCAAACTCAAGGTGGTAGATTAGCGAACAACTTGAGTTTGTAAAGATAACTTCCGAAACAAATCAGCAAATTTGGGATGGAAACAGAAATCCACGAAGAACAAACCTAAAGAACTTCTAGGTTGAAACAGGAACTCACGAAAAGCGAAACCAAGAACCTTTGGGGTTAGAAACATAGATCCTTATATGGAGATCTATAACAAAACCTACGAAGAACGAATAAGAACTTCTGGGCTAGAAACATAGATCCTTATATGGAGATNAAACCTACGAAGAACGAATAAGAACTTCTGGGCTAGAAACATAGATCCTTATATGGAGATCTATAACAAAACCTACGAAGAACGAATAAGAACTTTTGGGCTAGAAACATTGATCCTTATATAGAGATTTATAACAAAACCTACAAAGAACAAACAAGAACATCTAGGCTAGAACAAGGATCTCATTGAGAGATCTAAAAGAAAACCCTCGAATAACTAATTTCAAAATCGAAATAGGCTATATCAAACATGCACAATCAAGGACATGTAGTGTGAGAAGTACTTATTAGGCAACTATAGCATGGTTATGATGTTACTCTAAGATATGCTGCATTGTATGTGTTTAAATATTAAATTATATAGTCAATGTCAGCATAAATTAGTAATTAAGACAATTCTTCCTCCTTTCAAAGGTCCTACGTTCCAATCTCCACCTTCATTGATGATGTGATTCTCCATTTTCGGAAAAAAAAAAAAAAGGCTTAAATCACGTTTTAACTTACTTGGTATGCACCTTGTACACTCACCCCCTGTAGCTTTCCCTGGTTTCTTATTTTCATAATGGTTTTTCTCTCTCTCCCTCTTAATGAAATCAATCTCATTTCTGGTTAAAAAATATGGAAGTCATGAACTAAAATGTCTTGATTCAAGCCTACTATTAATATATTAAATATTATATACGTTTCTCAATGTCAAATATTAGAGCTCAGTATTTTTTTCATAGGGTGATAATGATATGATTTTTTTCTCTCTTAATAAAATCAACCTTATTTCTGATTAAAAATTATGGTAATTGTGAAATCAAATGCCTTGATTCAAGCCTATTCTTAATATATTAAATATTCCATATGTTTCTCAATGTCAAATATTGTAGAGTTCAGTATATTTTTCATAGGATGAGAATGATGGTGTAAGGATCCAAATAGCTACAGTTATATAAAAGAGATACCTTAAACTGAGAAAAGTACTTCTTCTGTTTCTCCATATCTGCCCTCAGATTGGCCTATGCACACAAATTATGCATATGAATATAAAAACTTGGTAGTTTGGTTCTATAGGAAAATATGTAAACCTTAAACCTTAGTCGTCTACCTCCATATGTTGAATATCATTCAATTTCTTCTCCCTTTCCTTCAGTTCAAATCTGCAATTAGAAAGATCTTGCTCCAATTGAGATATTGATTCCTGTCTTTCAGAGACTAATATTTTGACTTTTGCAATTTCTGTATCTTTCTCATTCAGCTCCATCTAGTACAAGGAAGTTGAAAGAACGTGATTGATTCCCAATCTTTAAACAGCAATATAAAACAAAAATACACTGATTATAACCTTTCAAGATGGCTCTCTCCTTAAAAACTAATTCCAAAATTGAGATTACCTACCTCACCCCCTAACTCATTTTATTCATATCTTGGGAGCTCCATGTATCAAATTAGATTTTGTTGATTCAGAGTGGATATTGGTCAAAACCAAGTCGACCAAATCCATTACATTATCAATTTCAATGTTAATTGTAGTAAAACATATGCCCTAAGGAATGCTCTGGTGGTAGGGGAGGTTGATAGCTAGAGATCTCTTATGAGGTCTCCAAGTTAAAACCTTGGGCTACATTTTACAACAATTTTGTTTTTAGATTTCAGTGTTTTTGTCAATTGGCGATTTAAGAGTTTTAAATTTTGAAGATTACTTTTCTTAGCTTTCAAAATTTGACTTGATTTTTGAAAACATTGGTGAAAAGTTGATAACAAAACGAAATAGACCATGACCATAAAGCAAAGAGTGCCTCAATACTACAAAAAGAAAAACACAAAAGTAACATATAATAAAAATAGATGTTCTCATGATAACGAGAAAGAACAAGTGGATAACAAGAAAGAATAAGTGGATACCTGCATTCTTTGAACATCATCTTTCACACGATTATAATCTTCATAATCTATATTCTTAGATCTTTCAAGCAACTACATACACAAACCAAAATCAGAAATGAACATGGACATCCAAGGAATAACAGGATATTGTGTGTGTAAATGAATCGGATCCAGAGAAATGTAAGAGTTTTGATAAAATTAGAAAATCAATCTCCAGATATATTACCTCAGAGACTCTGCTTTCAAGGTGAGTCTTCTCCACTTTCTGCGATTCAATTTCCATTTTACAGGATTCCACCTCCATTTGTCTCATCTTCAGCATACCCTCAAGCTTCTCTATTTCACTTTTAGCCTTTCTAGATTCTTCACGTAATTTCTATGATCAAGAATTTTTTTTTAAATTAGTAAAAGTTCCCTGGAAGAGCTGAAATTATGAATACCCACACGTGACTGGGAGGTAGAAATGAATAAAAAAACAAGAGGGAAAAATAATGATCAGAAAGTTTGGCCTCAAATCATGCATGATATTGTATCCTAAAGATACCTGGCATTCCTCAAAATTGTGCTTATTCTCTTCTCGCAGTTGAATATTGCTTTCACGAAGCAAGTTCATCTCCCTAACCTGTAAAAAAGTTAACCTTCATATCCTACAACTCATAGACAATAAAGCAGGAAATACAGCTATTCCCTCCTGTAGTCCGTTAGTTTCCCCACAACATAAAATGGTCTTCTGAATGAACCAAGAAAGATATTAAGTTCAACCTGAAGTTGTAAAGACTTAATTTCCTCCTCGGTTAACAATAATGCTTTTGAGCTTTGACGCTCAGCATTAAGTGAAGTCTGTGCACTCTCCACGGCTTTAAGAGCACTTTCTAACTGCGTGATGAAGCAAAAAGAGATGAGAGAGAGCTCAAAAGCAGTACAGTTGAATATAAAAAGGTTGGTGATTACGCAGCCACAGCACAACTTACAACTTACCACGCAGCCACAGCACAACTTACAACTTACCAACTATCCTAACTAGTAAACAAGTATGAATACAACAAAAGATCTACTTAACAAACAACCAGCAACAAAACAACCAACCAACCAGCTGAGTAACTAACAGGACAGGGATATTGAACTAGCCAGGACGTAGAAAGCAACAAAAGGTCTACTCCACATCAAATGAAGATAATGCTAAAACCACATTACACAAAGTTAAAAACTTAAACTGCCTCCTCAATGTTAAAGGTCCAGCCAATTCCATCTGAGCTCCAAACTCATTTGATGAATTGTTGATTTCCAAAAACCGGCTACTTGTTTCCTGTATCAGGACTAAATAACGGTGTTGATTCTGCAAAAGATGCTTGAAGGCAACTATTTTGGATTCGTCAATAAGTCCCCGAGTATTCCAACAAATAATCTTCATGATGATTTCACCGTCTGAGGAGAAGCTATCTCCTGTAATTGAAACCCGCAAGCAGCCACAAGCGAAGAAAATCCATTTTTCTTTTGGGTTTTTTTGGTTGTTGTTTTTTTTTTTTTTTTTTTTTTTTTTTTTTTTTTTTTTTTTTTTTTTGGAAACGGAAAAAACATTTTCATTGAAACAATGATATGAGACTAATGCTCAAAATACATTATAGGAGATGAACAAATAATTCAACAACAATGTCAAATGCTTAACAAGAGAAAACAATCTAACTTGTAGAAGAGGAAATAACAGCATTTCAATTTAAGCTAATGTCTTGAATTGAATAATATGAAAAATGTTTGGAAAGAGAGCACCATGAGGAAGCTTTGACTCGAGCTGATATAAGAAGAATGAGGTTAATTGAATAATTAGGTACTTTGAGCAATAGTCTCTTTTCATTATATCAATGAAAAGATTGTTTCATATTAAAAAAAGGGTAATTAGGTAATATTCTAAGTTAATTCCCTTTTTACCCTCACTTGTAATAAAACTCTATAAATAGGAATCTTCCCCTTTTGTATGGAACAATTATTATCACTTCAATAAAAAATGCACAAGATTGATTCTTGGAAGATTATTCCTTGAGAATACTTATGCAACATCAATTTGGTACCAGAGCCACCACCTGAGCTGATGTTGATGCCGTCGGTGGCAGACCAATAAATTCTTGGTGACGCCGATCACAAGAGGGAGCTGTGAGTGTTGTGCTCGTTGCCAAACAACCCACATATATATATAGAAACCCTTAAAAATTGAAGTCAAGAAAGAAGAAAATTAACGAATCATCGAGAATGGAATTTTACAACTCAAGAAGAACGTTCAAGGCTCGAAATTACTCTTTTGGTCACGACCAAGAAAGATTGATTCTTATTCAAGAAAATCAAAGAATCAGTCCTATACCTATTATGAGATGGAAACATACTCAAGAACCCAATAAAAGGACTACTTTGATCCTGTAGCACTAGAGAATATAAAGAAAATAGCAAAAGAACTCCAATATTCATTGGGGAAAATGTCTCAACATATAGGTCAATTATCAATTCATTTGCAAGAGTTCAAGAACAGATTGATTCCATATATTAAGGAAAACAACAAAGGAATCACAATTGGAAACCTTTCAAATAGAAAATCTTGAAGATAAAATTGGGAAAAATCTTGTTGAGACTCATGGAGGTAATAGAGTGATTAAGCCAAAAATCATGAGAACAAAGTAGAAGAAAAGAAGAATTTAAAGATGCTGATTCTGAAGTAGTCTCAAGTGAAGATGAGAAATCTGACGAAGAAGATGGAAAAGAGGTATCGAACATTGAAACTCTAGACATCGAGGCAAAAGGAAAAAAAATTGAGCAAGAACGACACCAATTGCATTGGAAGTCAATTACTACAACGCCAAAGAACTTGAAGCAAATGATGAAGATATGATTCTTGAAGGGTTCTCTCCAAAAGTTAATTCTTTTGTGATTCATCATCTAACTATGATTTTGACTGTCTCGGATTTACTTCTTTAATTCAGAATAATTTTGTTCAAAATGTAGGAGGTTGGTTTGGCAATGTGCCATTAAACAAGTTTATTTTATTTCTTGATTGTTTCTTTTCTTTTTTTTTCTTTTTTTTTTTAACTCAAGGATGAGTTTTCTTTTTGGAGGGGTAGAATTATGTAAGAAGAATGAGGTTAATTGGACAATATTCTACGTTAATTCCCTTTTTACCCTCACTTGTAATAAAACTCTACAAATAGGAGTCTTACCCTTTTGTATGAAACAATTATTATCACTTCAATAAAAGAACCACATGATTCATTCTTGGAAGATTAATCCTTGTGAATACTAAGGCTACATCACGAGCAAGCTCAAAATAGTCAAACCATATTTTTCTTTTAAACGGAAACAAAACTTTTCATTGATATAATAAAAAGAGGCTAATGCTCAAAGTACAAAATAGAGGATCATGGATTGCAATTTTGTAAAGCTCAACAACATTTGGATTGAGGATTTCATTTTTAGAATTTTTGTTGAAAGAGCTCCAACTATACAAGATTGATGCTCTACCATTGAGCTATATGGACTCCAACTATACAAAATCATGTTCATAGGATAATTACAAAAAACACCTTTGAAATCAAAGCCCAATGAGAAACATAAAAACAAATTTCAAATTTCATAGGACTCCAACCCTCCAAGTTATTGGCTGCCTCTATTTCAAATTTTTGTAAAGGCACAACGTTCCTCCCATTGCACTAATCAAGTTGGTCCCTTCATTCGCTTTTGGTTGTATGGGTTGGATTTTGATAGAACCTAAATATTTTGAAATATAGAAAATAACGGAAATACAAGATAACCAAGTGTTTGAGGTACTTGGACCCTCCTAATCATGAGATAACTCTCAAAGCCCTAATTCACTCATCAAATATTGCTTATTTTCTCCCTTCCCTACTCACTATATTTATAGCCAACTTCCCTAATAAACTCTTAACTAATTACTAATATACCCCTAATATTCCTCTACTACCGTTCCTATTATTACCGGCCCTAAAACACACCTTGTCCTCAAGGTGTGGCTAAGAAACAGGAAAGACAAAAACAGGGGAAAAAATTGCCAAAGATTTGAAACTTGGTCTTGTAAACATGCTGGCATAATGGGCTTCATTCACTTTCTTCAGCCCACTTCAAAAAATAATTCTCAAGCCAGGTTCCACTTCAAAAACTTTCGCTGCTTTGTAGGTCTTTGCAATTAAAATCAAGCCCATTCCAACCAAAATTAAGTTGCATTTTTTCCATGACCATGACCCCCACCTTCTGACATGTCACATGGGTAAGGGATCTCTTCCCTTCATCTTCACGAAATCTGCACTTCCCCCTAGTCCTCATCTCCGCCCAAACTTGCTTATGCCGGTGTCTGTTTCCATTTTCGTGTGAACCGTCCACCACCGCTCTTTCACTGTCATTTCTTCTCTACCCTTGCATCGGCACCTTTCCCAGTTGATCATCTCACACCTTCGTACCCTCGATCGCCGGCGATTTCCTCGAATAACTTTCGCCTCTATCACCGAGAACACATCTTCATGAAATTTCCAGCAGCATCTTCCGCACGACTTCGTCCCTATCCGCCAATGTATTCTTCACCGTCGGTATTCTCCGGTTGCCATACCTCCCACTATTTGTTAACAAAACTTGCAGCACCTTCCCCAAACCTTTTCTTGGTTTGTCTTTACGATCATCGTCGGCAATAGATTTCGTCAACAGTTTGTTCATGGTCCCATTCCGATCCCTCTGCTACCTCCGCTCGTCCTTTCCGTCGCCGCCTCTTCCAAGTTGTCGTCTCCAACCCTCGCATCCGCGTACGACGATCTCTCCGGGGAAATCTTACCCCCCCGCCTACAATGCCTTTTCAACTCTTTTGAAGGAAAGTAAACATCGACGATCTTTTGGTTGGTTGTTCTATGGTCCTCCATCACTCCATCACTCTCCATTAATCCTTTCTCACCTTTGTTCTTCGATTTCTCGTTCTCCTTCCTAGTTTTCTTCGCAAGATGATTCAGAGGCTTCTTTTCTTCTTCTCCCTCACTGCTTACAGCATTTTTCCCTCTGTGACAACAGATTTTGCAACTTTTTGCACAGAATCAGTTTCCACCACACTTTTTTGGCTCAATTGATACCGATTCCATAATTCCTTTCCCTTTATTGGTCACCGTTTCCTCCAACGAAGCTGACCTTGGATCATCGCCCATCCAAATCTCCAGGTGATACAAAACCAAATTCAACTGCTTCAACAGAAAACCAACCTTTCCGTTAAGCTCCTTGAATTGAGAATCCATCCTTGATTCCATTGATGCTTGCGTTTCTCCCACTTCAAGCAAGTTCTCTTCCTAAGATTCACCGCTCTGATACCCATTGATAGAACCCGAATATATTGAAATATAGAAAGTAACGGAAATACAAGATAACCAAGTGTTCGAGGTACTTGGACACTCCCAATCTTGAGATAACTCTCAAGTCCTAATTCACTCACCAAATATTGCTTATCTTCTCCCTCTCTACTCACTGTATTTATGGTCAACTTTCCTAACAAACTCTTAACTAATTACTAATATACCCTAATATTCCTCTACTACCATTCCTACCAGATTTCTTATCGGTTTTGTCAAAGTTAGCTCTACCATATCTTTTGTTTCATTTCTTCTGGAACAATCACAAACACTTTTTTGATTATGGATCTACTACCAGAAACTCAATGCGTAATCTTAGCAACGCCCAGGAATCCGCTTGACATCTCAGCGGCGGGATTGGATACCCGCAGGCTTATTACCAGAAAACAAATGAAAGAGTGGGAACATGAGTCTTTTATTGTGTTGTATTCCGTCCCTTGGCTTGTTTCATAAGATTTGCCCTCATCACATGATTGTTTGCTATGATTGTTTGCTCTCATAGTTTCAGATCTTGTGTTTTTTGGAATTTTGTAAGGGCCAATGTTCCTTCATGGGTTATATTTGATTGTATTTGCTTTACTTTTCCGGATTAGTCCAGTTATGCACCATATTTGGTCGTATTTGCTTTATTTGCTTTATTTTGTTTATTATGTTCCTTTGTACTTTGAGCATAGACTCTTTTAATTTTATCAATGAAAAGCCCTATTTCCTTTAAAAAGAAAAATTCTCCCTCACTCGTGGATTTGAAATTTTGTAGAAAACCCAACAAGTGGAAATCAATATTAATAAAAGAGGAAATGACTTTATAGGGAGGGTTTGAACACAAACCTTCTACTCTAATACCATCTAGAATTTGGATTAAATATTGATAGTCAAAATCAATATTGGCTTTTATTGGAAAATCCAACACAACCCTGCCATATTTTATAGTTTAGTATCAAGGAATGCACTTCTTAGCAAGAGCATGCACATACAACAAATAAAGTATAAATGACTCGGAACTCGTACACAAACAATAAGTTGATGTTCGTAATCTGTAGTGCATAAGCCAACTTAGAAACCTACTTGTGACTGCAATCTCAACTTGTCCTTCTTTAGCAAGGAGATCTCTACTTCAGCCTGTTTACATAACCAATAATATGAGAATATTTTAGTGCTTTCAATCAACTATAAGCAGAAAATAAGAGAACACAGGAACATGAGTGATTATGCTGCAAGATCTATACAAGCACCAATAGTTTATAGATAGACAGAAATTGAGAAAAATGAAAAGTTATACACAAACCGATAGACAAAACTTGAGAAAAATTCTACGCAATCTATGGGATACCCACAACGACTTTCATTGAGATAAAAATGAAAGAATACAAGGGCACAAAAAAACAAACCCCACAAAAGAGAGAGGAATTCCTCTAAAAGAAGGGACTCTAACCGAACAAAATAGAACCTATAGAATAATTACAAAAGATCTAAATAAAAACATAAAAGAGAAGTAAGATATCTAACAAGAGATCAAACCTCGTAAGAGTCCAAATCTATGGAATTACCATAAAAATGCAGCACAATTGACACTTATATCAAGAGAATGAACTACAAAGATTTACTAGAATAACGGTCCAAAACCACAAAATAATCATCTTTGATAGGAAGAGGAGGGCCACTTTATCATAAACACAACACCGGAGTAAACCACTGCAGTATTGCTGTCTCAACGAAGCATGAATAGGATGTTTTTAAAATAAAATAAGGGAAAGGAACATTACAATTTCTTTTGTGCGTCTGAGGTAACTAACCACACTCTGAATACCAGCATCCCCAACCATTTCGGTTGTATTACTTTCAGAAGAAACTCCAGCCAACTTTTGATCCTTCTCCACCAAACGAATGTGGAAAGCCTCAAGTTGAGCATGCAGAATTTTATTCTAGAAAATGAACATCATTAGAACAAATAAGGAATGAAAAAACAAACAAACAAACTGAGATTTCACATGTTCTAGCAACTTCCACAAACTTAAAAGGAAACAAACACCTAAGAAGCGAAAGGATAAATACAAAAAATACACACGAACAAAAGAAAATTGAAGTTTTTTTATTATTATTATTTGTTTGTCTATATTCCACAACGTAGACAGAAAATGCAGGAATTTAAGTAGATTCTACGCCAATTTTTAATTTTTCTTTGAATTGTTCAAGACTTTTCATTGGTATGATGAACATTTTTTGAATAAACGAAAAGAAAAAAAAAAAAAGGGAAAACAAAACAAAACAAAACAAAAAAAAGAAGTAAAATAAAACAATTATAACCAAATACAACCCATAACAGAACTAAAAATAAATTACAACCAAATAGAACCCGTAATAGAACAATAATGACTAAGAACGAATCACCAAACACCCACTGGAATTGAGAAATGGAGAACAAACGGCCATGCAAAGAGGACTAACATAAGGAGACAAGAAATGAGAGGGCAGCTTCCATCAAAGGTAGGAGTAGCAATTCAGCTATCCACAAAGCAAAAAGACTTGCCACATTTGCTTAAACTGGATTGCATTTTTCTTACGAGCTTAAGTTTTAGCTTTGCTTCTTGTTTTGCTCCAAGTGTGCTTGGTAAGTACTGTTCTGTTTCTACATTTGTAGTTTGAGCGAGGTCTCTTTTCATTATTTCAATAAAAAGTCTGTTTTCCATTTGAAAAGAAAAAATCCATATAAGAACACTAACTCGACTAGAGCATTTGGAATTCCATAAGGCCTCACAAACAGGCTTATCCATAAAAACGCAGTCAAGTGATTGGAAAGGGAGCTAACAAAAATTCTAGAGGAATCCAAATTTCAACTTCGACAATCAGGTTGAAAAGCCACTCTTTTACCTGATACAAACAGAAAGCCAGACATTCTTCATCTCTCAGCAATTTGTCTGAAAAATGATTCATGATCTAGTATTTGCATCCTAATGAACAAAAATCAAACCATTGTGTAATAACACAAAACTGAATAAACTAGGAAAATTTTCCAGACATGTGCTCCAATAGTTCTCCTACAATTGCAGATCAAATATCTAGAATAAATATTCAAACTCAGAAGAAGACCTTTTTCTCATCCTATCCTTGATGCTTCATATTCTGCATATGAAGTCTTTAAAAGCTTCTCTAAATTTCCTCAGTTTGAAGCTAAATACAGAGCCAGCCCAACCTTGTAATCTATCATTAGAAATCATATTTATAATTGCACTACCACTTTCATTTCCCATCTCATGGAAAACCCTTTTCACTCCGCTTAGCCCTATCCCCCTCTAGGGGTATTTTAGTGATAGGTTCTATAGGAACGGGACGATCCTAGAAGACAGTGAATGCCACCCATGATCAACAGTTG
The DNA here is from genome assembly GCF_009727055.1 of Benincasa hispida. Classification (NCBI taxonomy): domain Eukaryota; kingdom Viridiplantae; phylum Streptophyta; class Magnoliopsida; order Cucurbitales; family Cucurbitaceae; genus Benincasa; species Benincasa hispida. The sequence continues at coordinate 60,986,947 of NC_052353.1, forward strand.
CGGAAGGAGATGTGGCCATAGATGTTCTCAAGGCTCACTTAGCTAATGCTCAAAATAGAATGAAGAAATTTACTGATCACAAACACCTAGAGGTAACCACTGAAGTGGGAGATTGGGTGTACCTAAAGATTCGTCCGTATAGAAAGAGGAGGAATGAGAAGCTGACTCCCAAATTCTTTGGGCCCTATCGTATCGAGGAATGTATAGGAACAATTGCCTATATGTTGCAATTGCCTTCAGAAGCCACCATCCACCCATTTTTTCATGCATCTCAACTCAAGAAGGCAGTGGGCTCTCATTCAATGGTACAAGTTGAGCCACCAATTTTGTCATATATGTATGAGTGGGTAGCAGAACCGGATGACATATTTGACTATTAGCAGGATGTGCAATATGGAGATGTGGAGTTGTTAGTTGGAAGAATCTACCCGAACATGAAGCTACATGGATGGTTTTAAAGGACTTTCAACAACAATTCCCTGACTACAACCTTGAGGACAAAGTTCATCTAACCTCGGAAGGTGATGTTAGGTCTCCAGTATTACTGAAATACTCATGTTTGGGGTAAAAAGGGGAACCCAGGGTAAAAGTTTGTTAGCATGGGGGTCCCATTAAGACAATAATGGGAGTAAGTGTAGTCAGTAAATAAAATAACGTATAGTGGGTAGGGAGGTTTATGTTTTTTGTCTATAGAAACGTAGTCGTGAAGAGGGAGAGGACTAGCTCTCTACTATAAGCTGGACTGCGAAGTCTTCCGGTTCTGTTTTAGCTATTTAATATTACTAACAGTACGGAAATACCATACAAAACTCCACAAAGATTTAACGAAAAATAGGTCAAAATTCTCCCTTGTCTCCTAAATTGGATTATGAATCTGAAGAAAATTTTCAAAGCAATACGCTTAGATTTATTATTCCAGTTAAAAGAAAATTGGGGTTTATTCCTAATTATTTTATTTTCCATCATTAATTCCATTTTGGTATTTTTCATTTATGTATTTTCTTTATTAGTTTATTGATGTCTATTTATTCACCTCGTTGAAGATTGATTATGTACTCTAAATTACTCTGATTCATTCAATAATATACAAATTTAACATGGTATCAGAGCATTAGGTTTATTAGGATTTTGTCTCATTAAAATCTAGCCAACATAGCCAAATAAGTTCTCTACCTCCATCGATCGGTCGATGGAGGCGGACCCATCACCCATTAGGGTTTGAGTATAGTTATTCTTGTCGTCATCCCAGATCCACGTAGACCCTTCTACCAAATCCTGATCTCACATACCAGAGCATTAGGGTTTCAGCTTCAGCCGCTACTTCATCCTATCAGCTTCACTCGTCGCACTTCAAATCCCACTCTGACCCATTCACGCCGCTCCAGACCTATACCACCGTTGCCCTCCAACTTGTTCAACGCCAGATCTAGTTGCCCCATGCTCCGATTTGTGCCTCCAAGTCGTCGACCACAGATCTGCATGCGCACAGCTACCTTGACCTCAAATCTGTCCGCAAAACTCCGTCGACAATAGTGTCACCCACATCCGTTGTGAAATCCTCGACCACTCAGATGCGTCCGTCCATCGACCAAGTTCGTCGCGCCGCCCAGGTCCGACTCAAGTTACCCATCCATGTTGCACCAAATCCCTACGACGTTATCTCTCTTTGTCCATCATCTTTCTTCACACATCTCGTGAGTTTTGCACTCTGTCCCGTTCAGGTTTATTTTAACTAGTCCATTCAGCCTAGATCAGGTCTGGATCAATTTATTGGTCAAAACCACTTTGGTCATATTGGTTCGATTAATTCTGGTTCGATCAGTTTAGTTCTTTGGTTCAGTTTGGTTTAGTTTAAGTTGGTTCAATTTGGTTTATTTACGATTATGGCAAATCTCTGTTTGCATAAAGGCCTTTGTTCTGTTCTCAAATCAGTCATTTTTAGGTTTTTGTAGATCTCTTATGAGGATCTTTGTTTTCAACCCAGAAGTTGTTGTAGGTTTTGTTACAGATCTCTATATGAAGACCAATGTTTCTAGCCCAGAAGTTTTTGTTTCCGTTCTTCGTGGGTTTATGTTTCCAACCTATTTTATGTTTTCGTTCTTCGTGGGTTTTTGTTTCCATCCCAAATTTGCTGATTTATTTCGGAAGTCATCTTTAAAAACTCAAGTTGTTCATCAATCTACCACCTTGAGTTTGAGTGAGGGTGTTAAAAAGAAATTAGGGTTTATTCCTCATTATTTTATTTTCCATCATTATTTCCATTTTGATATTTTCCTTTATTAGTTTATTGATGTCTATTTATTCACCTTATAGAAGGTTGATTATGTACTCTGAATTACTCTAATTTATTCAATAATATACAAATTTAACAATTCCCAAGACCTCAAGTATTCCACAAAATAAATTTCATAATGAGAGATTGCAAAGATACAACCTGATCCAAATTGTGTTGAGTTTTACAAAATTGCAATTCATAAACCTCATCAATGGAGGAAAGATAAACATCATGGGTTGACTTTGTTAGATATATAATTAAATCTACCTTTACCCATCAGCTTAAGCTTTTGGGTCAATCGGTGGTTTAAGATGGTATCAGAGTAGGTGGTCCAGGGAGGTCCTGTATTCAAGCCTTTGCAATGTTGTTTCCTCCCCATATTGATTTTCACTTGTTGGGTCTTCTTCAAGAAGCCCACAAGTGAGGGAGTGTTTTTTTCTTTAAAAGGAAACGAGTCTATATTAATTGAATAGTGAGACAAAAGCTCAAGTGAGCAATAGGCCTAAGGATTAGCAAGCGTACTCGGACATCTCAACTAGGTTGACACCCCCATAGCGCCCTCATCATATCCAAAATACATCCATACATACATACACAAAAAGGACGAGAAATGGCTGAAACGCAACCAAAACAATGCAAAATGCTTAGCTAGACCAATCAAATGGTCGGTACAAGATAGAACAATATGGGAGTGTTAGATATATAATTAAATCTACTTTACTCATAAGCTTAAGTTTTTTGTTCAATCGGTGGTTTAAGAGGCCTTGTGGTATAAAGGAGATAGTCTCAATAAATGACTAAGAGGTCAAGGATTCAATCCATGGTGGCCACTTACCTAGAAATATATTTCCTACGAGTTTTCTTGATACCAATGTTATAAGGTCAGGCGGGTTGTCCCGTATGATTAATCGAGGTGTGCGTAAGCTAGTCTGGACACTCACAAATATAAAAAAAACAATCAGTGGAGGAATGATGGGATGGTATTAAATAAGACAAAGGAGAAAGACTTAGAGATGTGATTCATCCACTCTTCTATCCCTTGAAACAAAATTGCAAAAACTTCACCTCACTGCAATTATTCAACAAAAAATTCTCATCAAAAGCTAGAACCACATCATTAGTATCGAATTCTTCGCTACTCACACTAACAACCAAATCATCATCAGATTCGGTATGAATTAAGGACCTTTTTGGAGAAGAACAACAAGGAACACTCCTACTAAATTGCATCTTACATTTCGAAAGAGGGAAATTTGAATGCTTAAACTTTTGCGAAGAACGAAGTGGCCTCGAAGAATTGGAAGTTGTCTTTGATGAATCTAATGTTGGTACTTGAGCAAAAGTGCACCCATTTTCAATACTATTGGAGTTAACTTCAACAATCTTGTACCTCCAACCATCTTCCCAACATTTTCTCCATCTTTTGTCTAGCCTTTCAGGTCCGTGAGCAGTACTATGGTCAGTGGGTAGCTACTAGGCGTTTCTCGAGTGTTTTAGTTTTGCTAAAATGGAAGTTGAAAGTTGCAAAATAATGATTCATTCTTCTGCCTTTGGTAAAATTCTGGCTTGTCCTTCATGGATGATATGGAAGATATGAGCTCGTTTGTAGACTATACCTCAGAGCTCCTTCAAAGACCAAGCAACCTTTTTTTTAGAAATGGTGACGACTCAGTTGCAACAAGGCTTTCAAAATTTCGCTCTACCTCTAGTTGGATTTTAAACTATGTTGTTTGGCCTATTTCAAGAGGACGACGCTTCATTTATGTTCCTACGAAAGCTTCAAATCAGGGTTGGCCGACTTTCTTGGATGTGCTCAATGGCTTCTTGAAAAAAATGGTCTTTAATCCAACAAATTCATCATCTTTCTTTATCAAATTCCTTGCAAACAAATAAGCCCCCTTTAGAGCTTTCCACGTTAGGAGTTAAGAATAAAAGTTTTGTAGATGTTGTGAAGGATTTTTCCCAGCCGAAGTCCTCAGTTTTGGCAAAGTTTTGGCAAAGGAATAACAGAACATAGATTCTTTTGGGTCCGAAAAAAATTCTAATGTGTTCAAGGTAGATTTTAACAACTTATGGGTCACTTCAAGATTGTTTGTGTTTAATGATTGGAAGGAGATTGCTAAGACTTTGGAAAAGCACTTTCAAACCAAAGTTATTATTAATCCCCTGTTTGCTGAGAAGGCTTTGATCAAAATTTATCAAGGAAAGTTAGAGGAGTTGGTTGAATCTCCTTGCAAGTGGCAGGAGATCGGTCCTTATCATTTGCTTTTAGAAAGGTGGGACAAATTTCAGCACAGTCAACCTTTATTAATAAATGGGTTTGGAGGATGGGCTACAATTAAGAATCTTCCATTAGATTATTGGTGTAAAAAAACCTTTGAAGCCATTGGTGGGAACTTTGGGGGTCTTGAAAACATTGCATCAGAAACTCTCAACCTTCTTAATTGTACAGAAGCAAAAATCCAAGTCAAGAAAAATTTGTGTGGTTTCGTGCCTTCAACTATTGAGATTAAAGATGTGAAGAGGGGCAAGATTTTCTTAAACTTCGGTGATATTGAGGCAGTTGATCCTTCAATGTTTATTCATGGGAGCTATTTATAAATGATTTCTCAAATCCCATTGATTTATTTAAACAAGTTATGCAAGACGAAGGAATAGTTCCTCTTCCCCAAAATCCTGACATTGATTTTCTTGCTTCTTTTCAAACTCTTCCAAGATTTTCAAGGAAACCTTTCGAATCACTTTCAAAAGACTACTCTTCTTAACTATTGAAGTCCTGGAATATCAAAAGACAACAGCGCTTTATTAAATTTAATATTAAAAAATAAAAAAAGAAAAAAGAAAAAAGAAAAAAGCTCTCCCTTATTCTCGAGAAAGGCAGAGAAGAACGACTTTTTGCAGCCAACCTAATTGAAGTCAGAAAGAAGGTTGTGTCGATTTGGAAGCCCATAGCAAAGGAAGGGGAAGGGCTTTTATCCCCTCTCTCACTCTCCTGTAGATGGTGTTGCAATTATCTCTTCTAAGAAAAAGAGTTTGCCCATTCCCGCTCTTCCTAAGAACTACTCTCGTAAGATATTTCCACTCCATTTCAAAGATACTGAGGTAAATTCAGATGTCTTAGAGGAAAGATGTGTTCTTGTGCAAATTCTAGCGTTGGCATCTAAAAAGACAAGGTCACTTCCCTCAAGTTCTCATCCTCCTCAAGTCTTCTCCAAATGTTTTATATCCTTTCCGGATTCAAACATTAAGTTGATTAAGGAAGTGCCAAAAGATCCTTCACCAGAAGCTTTCCAGCCTGAAGAAGATTCAAATGATGAATCCATATTAAGTGTAAGTAGTGATGAACATGATATGGCTTTAACTCAGTATCTGAAGAAGTCAATTCTGAGGACATTTCTAGAGAAGATTTCGCAGCTTTACTCTAAAAGTTCGGCTAAGGATAAATCAGGCCAGAAGCCATTTTCTCCGCTAGCACCCTCTCAAATCCCTTCCAAGTTTTCTTCTTCGGTTGAGGAGTGTGGTTTGGTTCTTGGGAAAGCCTCTTTTCACACTCCTAAAGCTAGTTATTGATTGTATTGGTCTCTTGTTTGCATTAATGAAATTTCTTCACTTGGATCACCCGTGGACTTAGAGGTATTTTGAAACAGCTCTTTAAAATGTTTCTGCAAAGACACCCTATGGTTGTTTTAGCTCGAGAGTCAAAGGCGGAGGAAGTGGCTAGTTTTCTTATAAAATCATTTTGGAATCCTAAAGAATTTGGCTGGGCTTTTGTTGATACATTAGAAAATATGGAGGCAGGTTATCTTCGTGGGTTGTAAGTAAGCTGTCAGCCTTGGAATTTCTCAAATGGGGATTCTTTCAGGAGATTCAAAGGAATTAGCAAATTTTTTTTTGAAAAGGAAACAGGTCAATATATTAAAATAAAAAAGAGCTAAAGCTCATAGTACAAGAGGGTTATACAATGAGCAAAGCAAAACGGAAATACTAGGACTTCTTTTAGGATTAGGAGGTGCACCCAGGTGTCTCAACTAGGTTGACACCCCCCTTAGCACCCTCGTCACATCCAATGTAACCACAGAGGAGAGAAGAAACACTAAAGAGAGTACAAATCGAGGTACAAAACCCAAAATAGTGGCTTAAAATAGAGCCAAAACAGTGGCCTAAAACTGAGGGGGATAATTAAAGAGTTCAAAAAGNAAACAAGGCGTCCGGCACGAATTATTGTTGTCCAAAGGGGGAAGTGAAGATGATAGCCCCCCAGTTAAGGTTGAGATCCAATAGACTATAAGCATTGAATGGTTTTGAGAGGATGCACCAAGAGGAAGCTTGACGGCGGGTGGAATCGAGGCGATCTTGACATCCAAGAGCTTTGTTGTGAAAAATCCTTTGATTTCTTTTGAACCAAAAGTCTGCCAAGAGAGCTTTTATTGCATTACACCAAAGAAGTCGGATAGGGTTGTGGAGGCTAGGACCAGCAAGAAGTTCCAGCACGTTGCCTTTGAAGTCATTGCACATAATCCATGAAAAGTTGAAGCACAGCAGCTTTTTCCAGCACCAGGCTTAATAAGGGCAGGTGAAAAAAAGGTGAAGGGAGTCTTCACTATGTTGGAGACAGAAAGGGCAGATTGAGGGTGATAGGGAGGTTGAAGGCTGCTTCCTTTGAAGAACATCAGCTACATTCAGCTGTCCGTATAGCATTATCCATATGAGAATATTGACTCTTCTAGGGCTTTTTATCTTCCAAATGGCCGAGTAAAGGGACTTATCCAAAGGGGAGAAAGGGGAGAGATGCAGTTTAAGGGAGTTAACTGTATAAAAACCAGTGGCTGAAATAGACCATACCCTTTTATCAAAAGAATCAGATGGACTTCTACTTGCAATTTTCCCCAACAACTCTTGGAAGGCCAGCACTTCTTCATCTTTAAGCAATCTTCGAAAGGAAATGAACCAAGAGGCTAAGCAGTTGTCCCAATGGTCAACAACTGAACCATTGGGTAACAAGGTGATTCTAAATAGGCTTGGATACTGGTACTGAAGGGGGAAGATCCTTCCCATGGATCTAACCAAAAAGCAATTCGGCTGCCATTACCAAGTTTGAAAGTGGCCAAGGATTCTATCTTAAGCCAAGTCTTTGAGATGCTAATCCATGGACTTTTCAAGCTTCTACCACCTTTCCCTGTTGTGTGCCAATCAAAGGAGTCTTTACCATGAATACTTCTGATTACTTTGCCCTAAAGAGAATTTTCTTCATTGAAATATCTCCACCCCCATTTAGCAAGGAGTGCAATGTCCATATCAAGCTTAAGGATCCACCCCTTCTTCTTTTTCACTCGGTAATCTTCAACAGCTTCATTGGCAATAAGAATAGGATCCAAGATTTGTCTTCCTTCTATGAAAGCACTTTGGGAGGGAGCAATGATGTTAGGCATTACCACTTTCAGTCTCTTGGCTAGCACCTTAGCAATGACTTTATAGATTAAGGAGGTTAAGCTAATTGGCCTAAGTCACTGACCTTGATTGCTAATTTCTTCTTTTGAATTCAGCATATGAAGTTCTCTTTTATACAAGTATTGATCTTGCCATTCTTGCAAAAATCATCAAATGCGTCTTCAAAGCTTGACTTGAGAGGAATCCAAAATTTCAACAAAAATTCAAGTGAAGCCATCGAGGCCTGGGGCTTTGTTTCTGCTGAGAGCTTTTATAGCTGAGAAAATTTCTGTGGCTGAAAATTTGGCTTGCAAGGACTAATTCTGATTTAAATTTACACATGACCAATTTAGATTTAGAGGAATGTGTCTCCTCCCTGGGATTTTAGGAAAAGGTTGCTATAATAATTGATTATTAGGCTTTCAATTTCTGAACTAGACTTTGTTGGCACTCCTTGCTCATCAACTAGCTCATTTATGAAGTTTCTCCTTTTCTTTGCTACTAAGAATCTGTGAAAGAAGCTTGTATTCTCATCTCCCAGCTTGAGCCACTTTAACTTGCTTTTCTAAATTAGGTTGATTTCTTCCGACCTCAATAAAGACATAAGATCTGATTTTAAGGATGACCATAATGCATAATCACTGTTGGAAAGGGGGGAAATCTCAGCAAGAGTATACCATTTTTCAATTTCTGCTAACAACCTCTCCTTTTTTTGGTCTTCCTTGTAGTTATAATGCCACATTTTTACTGTTGTTTTGACTTCTTTTAACTTCTGATTGAGTACAAAACCAGTCCAACCATGTACTTTGTTGTTAAACCATGCCTTCTCAATGATTTGGATACACTCCTTATTGAGCAACCAGCTGTTGCAAAACCTGAAAGGGAGGGCCCCCAGCTGAAGGAGCCCGCCTCTAGTAAAATTGGGTAGTGATCTGAGAATATTTGGGTTTGTCTATTGGCTCTTGAATTTTCAAATAACTCATCCCATTCTTTTGATATAAAAAACCGGTCTAAAAGGGATCTTGAGACTGAACTGTCTTCCCTTGACCAAGTGAAACTCCCATTACTCAAACTGACTTCCAAAAGTTTTGCTTGTTCTATGAATCCATTGAATTTTCTCATGCCTCTAGTGCTTCGGCCCAAAGGGAACCTCTCATGTGCCCACCTTGTGATATTAAAATCTCCACCAATGCACCATGCCTCTTCACAATAAGCTGCAAGAGAGAGTAATGCTTCCCACACAAATTTTCTTTCTTTGTAATCGGTTGGCCCATATACATTAGTAATCCAGCAATTCTTTTTACAGATAGTGGTACATTTTATTGATAAGGAATAACCTCCTTTTAGAGTCTCAAATACTGAAATCAAATTCGTATCCCACATTGTCAACATTCCACCAGAAGCACCATAAGATTCAACAAAATCCCAGCCGATCTCTTTGGAACACAATATAGATTTAATAAAGCTTGCATCAAAATTTTCTTTCTTGGATTTTTGAATTAACACTACTGAGGGGTTAATTTTCTTTAAGAAGCACTTGAGAGCCAGCCTTTTATTACTATCTTTGAGACCTCTTGTGTTCCAAGTCACTATTTTCATCTTTTCGTGTTTCGAGTTTCAATGGAAGTTGTAAAACCCTAAACCCTACATTTTTACTTGAGATCCAATTGATTTCAAAAGTTTGCTTCATATGGGCTTTGATCTTTTTTTGTGCTTCCAGCTTCAAACTCGAATTTTTCTTGTCTAGAATGCTTCATCCATAGTCAAAACTCTTAAACTGTTAAGTTCCAAGTTTTGGCCTTTGCTGAAAGTCTCTTCAGTTGGAAGGATCTCTTGCCTCATGGACTATTGTAATTAGTGTTTTTTTTTTTTTTTTTGAAAAGGAAACAGCCTTTATTAATCAATATAACTATTGTAATTAGTTTTTGAAGGCTTGGTCTCTCATTATTAACTGGGTTAGTAAGTTACCTTCCACTTCCATAAGTAGATATTCATCTTCGGTATTTGGATGCTTCTTAACATTAGTAATAACTTGCATGAAGATTTTTCTTGGGGATTTCTCTCCTTTGATGCTTTGTTGCATCAACAAGCTTAAGGTAATTGGTAAGTAGAGTCATGATCATCATGTATATTTTCAAAGACATCTCAAGTTATTAGTCTCTTTTCGTTAATTCAATAAAAAGTTAGCATAGCTCTTATTTGAGGAATTACCTGTTCATTGAGTTCAGCATATGCCTTGTCAGCCTTATTCTTGAAATCCTCAAGTGCTACTTTCGCACCTTCCCACTTGGCCATTAGTTCTTCCTACATAGGACATCAAGCATAGTCATGCAGAAAAATTAAGTAAAAAATACATACATGGCATAATAACACTAAATAAAATCAATAGCATAGTATAGAATTAAACCAAAAAAAAAAAAAAAAACAAACAAACAAACAAGAACAAGAACAAATAAATAAAAGAAAATTAGGGATCTAATAAACAAATTTTATCTCATCTAATAGGCATTTATAAAGGTAAGCTCCTCTTCGCTAATTTTCTTTATGAAGAGGCACTGTGTATTCAACCGTACACTTGACAAGCTGCTAAGAACTATTTGAAAAAAACAAAAGTCCACTTGACTAAGGATAAAACATAATCCTAAAAAATCCTCACACCTGGTTGAATGTTACAACTAAAAAAGAAAACAATTGTTCAAAATCCCTTAAAGGGATAAGGAAAAATCACATTTGAAGAGCCTTTTCTTAAGCAGCAGAAGTGCAAAGAAAAACATTACATTGTCTGTTTTGCAAGCATCAGCTAATTTACGAAGCCCGGCTGCCTCCTCTTGTACAGAAGCCAAAGCTTGTGATGTTTTTGTCAACTCCTGAATTGTCTCTGACTGGAGAATGACCTGATACAAAGGAAGGAGAAGTCCATCGAGACCTTAACATTCTTGACAAACGAGAAGAATTAAGTAACCACTTCATGTGCAAAATCAAGATGCTTTATTTTCCATTTACCAAATTAATACAAGAATGGACATAATATCTAACCTGTCTTTCATAATTAGCTTGAGCAGTACGCCACTTTTGCTGTTCCCTTTCCAAATCTTCCTTTAAATAAGATATCTGAATTTCCATTTCCTGAATCTTAGACCTATAAAAAATAATTGCTCTTTTGGATGAGTTAACTACACGACAACATTGGAGAATTTCTTTTCTAAAAAAAAATTACTCACGTTTTTGCAGCGTTCTCTTCATTCAGAGCTCTAATATCTGCCAGAGAAGATGCAATAGCCTCTTCCTTCAAACTAGCAGCAGAAGCTATTTCTTGAGATTTTAAAATAGATTCATTTTCAAGTTCAGCAACCCTCTGTCTAAGCTGAAGAAGTTCATCTTCTAATGATTTCTTCATTTTCTCAGCCTACAGATGTGCAACTCAGGTATTGGTAACAACGGAAAGAAAGAAGATGAAGAAGAAGGAAACAAAAAGAACAAATGTTTCCAGTCCTAAGTACAAAAATACCTCAATCTTGAAAGTTTCATGAGCACATTCCATCTGTTTCACAGCTTCTTCATTTACCTGAGCAATGCTCTTGTACTGAAAGATAAAAAATTTAACTCGGGTTACTAAAACGTTTTTCCACAACAAATTATATAAAAATGAAAGTTATGCACCTGTAGCATATGATCTTTACAAGCTTGTGCTTCTTCTTTAAATTTCTGAATCTCTGCCTCTGCTCTACGTAAATCTGTTGCAACCTAGGCCACATTCAACCAGAAGTTGTTAAGACTAAGAACTCTTTCAAATATGCTAAATAAGAGGAACAAACTCTTTCAGATATGCTAAATAAGAGGAACAATAAATCATAAATAAATAATTAGACTGATCAATCTGTGCAAATACGTGCAAATAAGAACTCTTGCAAATATACAAAACAGAAGGTAGAATAAGTCATAAAAAATAACTAGACTGATGAATTTACGCATAAACATGCTATGAGAATGACTCATGGAAGTTGTGAAAGATTTTATCAAATATCGATATAATTGATATAATACAAAATCTAAATGCTTCATGTGGGTAAAAAAACTCTAAACCAAAGCCCAGAGCTTGGAGCTCCTTATAAAAGAAAAACTTGTTTTATTTTAGAAGATTAGTTTAAGAATTACTGTAGATTTATTTTAATTACTGTGGTGACTACGGATTGTAGAATGGATGTCAAAGTTAAGAGTATTTTGGCAAATTGTAAATAAGGAAAGTTAAGTTTGTTACATATTTATTTTAAACTTGTCATTTTTAATGAATCATTAGGTGCGAAATGATAAGAAATTCTAGAAATTATCAAAACTTTATATGTCATCAATTTTCATCATATTAATAGAATAGGTACAGCCTTTTTGGCTAATGTTGTCCAAGCAAATTAGTAATAATCAAAATATATGTTGCAATCACCAATTACTATATGAGAAAACTACCTGATTTGAAGGCTGAGACTTAAGTCCACTCCTATCATCCAACTCAACCACCTGCCAGAAAGATGAAAACAAACAAGAAAAATTACGCTTAGACTGAACCAAGCAATGGATTCCTAAGCTCAGATCCATGCCCTAATAATCATTATCTCCATTATTAGCTCACTGTTGTTATTAGCCTAATACTCATTATTGCACATTGTTGTATTAAGATGCTTCCTTGAGTAATATTACACATTAACCAGAATATGAGTTCAAGGCGCCACCAATTCGAGATGGTGGAAATCTCCTTCACTGTTATGTTCAAACCACATGCAAATACACAAAGTATCACTTAAACACAAAAGTACAATATGGAAGCTTAAATATGAAAACTAACAACGTCAGTTTAAGGGGTGGGACGTGAATTCCCTGATCTGCCCCTCCTAACATATCTATTTATTATTGGAGGTATCACATATTGTTACTAGCCCAGTACTCTTTATAATGCCCAATATTGCTTCAATAGTTCGGAGACTTCAGCAAAAATTACACTACTATTGTTCAAAAGAATCTTCCAAAAACTCCAACACCATATCCATCGTCATTTTTTTAAACAGAAATAATATTTTCCATTGATAAAATGAAAAGAGACTATTGCTCGAATTACAATGAGACTAAATATATTCAAAAAGAAGGGATCAGCAGGCACACCCGATTATCTCAACTAGGTTGACACACCCATTATCTATCATCATTCTTTTAAACAAATTTTTCTTATTCGCATAAGAAAGGATATTGATTTAGGGGCTTTTTGGGTAGATTATCGATTGTATAGAATGCTTTTATTCTTCATTTTGTATTGCTATTTTACTGTTTTTGGTTTTACCAAGGTTTGTTAAGTTTTGGTTAAAATTTTCTTGTAGTTAAGATGTGACCAAGCCCTTTCTCTTTGGGTCTATTTAAAGAGGGTTGATTGTCATTTGAACCATATAATAAAATTCTTCTAAGGTTCTGAAAGAATTGGTTTTCACAAGATATGATTGCTATAAGCTGTAACCAAGACGTCTTACTCTCCTTTGCAAAGGCGCACCCACCTAAGTTGTGCCATCAAAGTTTTATACACGTATACAGTTAAAATACATATCCACTTTTTCAACCATCAATGCAACAAATCTTCTTCTTCTTTTGTTAGTTTTAGGGCTTCAATCAAATAAATATTTTGATGATAACAAACCCAAGTTGTTGCACGGATTTTTCAACCATCAATGCAACAAATCTTCTTCTTTTGTTAGTTTTAGGGCTTCAATCAAACAAATATTTTGATGATAACAAACCCAAGTTGTTGCACGGATGATTTCAATGTTTCAGGGGTGTTTATATTGTAGAGCTCGGAAAGACGATTCAAACACATATGAATCATTTAAATCGGAGCTCAACGAGAAAGATGAGAGTAAAAGAAGATTGAAGGTAAAATCCAATACGATCGATGATGTGGCAATGACCTAGCAAGCATGAACTAAATAAAAAATGACAAGTGGAAGATTGTTGAAAGAGAAAGAGAAAGAGAAAGAAAAAAGAGAAGGGTGGGATCACAAACAATCCGATGAGATTACTACATGTGGCATCCCAATTCAAATTTGACTTTTCATCTTTCATTATAAACAAAAGGGAAAAAACGTGATTCCCCCATAAACCCCATTCCCATTTTTTCCCTTCTTTGTTCAATCTCTTTCCTTTTCTCTTTTTTCCCTTCTTTGTTCAATCTCTTTCCTTTTCTCTCTCCATTTAATCACCGCCATCCATCTCTTTTTACCCTCGATCCAAGTGTTGACTTTAAAACACTCAAATTTTAAAACCAACCAATTTTCATCCTCCTAGCAACTTTCTTGAGAAATCAACCAAAAAAAAAAAAAAACCCAGCAACTAATTCTTCATTTTTCCATCATCCCTTGTTCTCTTCAAAATATTACCAAGGTGATATTTTGAGTTTTAGTTTTTATTGGGTTTTAGTATTAAGGTGTAGGTACACTTTGGGTTGTGAGAAAAAGAAATTTGTTAGATCATAAACCACTAAAAATGAATTGGGTTTCTCTTTAACGTAGACCTAGGTGAAAAAAAAGGGGTCGTGTCATATTTTGTTCTCACCCATGAGAGAATATTCAATGACTCTTGAGCAGTGGAATAGGCAAAGGACTGAAACACTATAAATTTTGGCGTCTTCTTTTCCCTCAACCCCTTTATTTATCCAATTAGTTTCTTTTCTAATTTTTAGATTGCATGTTAGGATTGATTTATGGTTTTGCATAATTTTGATTTAGCTATAAACTTGAATAGTTTACTTGGTGTTAATTTCTTAAACTTAGAAATAACATCTTGAACTAAATTTCAAATTTAGTTGTCACCTTTGGATTAACTAGTCTCATAAAGTTAAAATTCATAGACAATCTTATTCATCCCTCTAGTATTGTCATTAGATCCTACATTTTTTTGGTCAGATACAAGTCAATAGATAATTACGATCAGCACAACTACACTCGCTTATTACCAAAATGACAACAGAAAATTCTACGTAGTTACAAAATGGAGAGACAAAGGAGTCAAGGACTACACCCTCTCAAGAAAATAATAAGATGGGGATTTATGGTTTGAGCCTACAAACACTAGTGGTCGCAAGAAAACAAGCACATTTATATAACTAAAGGAAGCTGAAAGAATTAAAATGTAAACCTGATTATCTGAAGCATTAATTTTCTTCTCTAGATCAGACAGTTTGGCCTGAAGCACAAGAAAAGTAAGTAAATCTAAGAAAAGGAACAATGCTCACTGAAAAACTGTCAAGAAAAGCATCGAACACAGAGGTAGTAAATTGAAAGGGGGGTGGGGGCGAACCTCAGCAACAGCAGCTCTTGCTTCAGCAGTAGCAGTGGCGTGTAGTGCATTTGCTAGTTCCTTCCCCATCTCTTCAACATGACTCATTGCATTCTTTAAAGTCTTCTCACGATCAAGAGTGAGAGTTCGAACATTGTCCCTTTCTTCTTGCAACTCTTTCTTTGCCTCAGCCCATTCCCTCTTCAAGCACAATTTATCATAGACATTCACAAGAGTATATCGTATGAGATATAAGCCACTTTTTGAATTATACACAAGATAAACAAACCTCGACAGCTTTGGTAGAGAGTATGGAATTTTCTACTAACAGACAAATTGAAGGCTTTGAGAACGTAAATCTTACCAAACATGAGAGATATTTTCTCTCGTAAAATATCTTTTTAAAATCAAATCAGAGACATTTAACAGTGCAATCAGACCAAACGAAGGCCTTCATATTCCGTTCTTAGAATATTTACGTGTTTTTAGAAATCTTCTTTTATTCATTAAAGAAGTTGGTATTGTTTGAACATTTTTATTTCTTTTCATTAATCAATAAACAGTTTGTTTCTGTTCCTTTTGAAGGGGAAAAAAAGAAGTTTCTTAGTAGTGGGGCAGCTAGAACTTAAAACTACCCAATATCCTGGGAATACAAACCGTGGGGCTCATTTGAACTTTACAACTGAAGACAATATCCCCTGCTCTAATGAGTAATAGGACAAACAGAAGGGCTCAATTGAACTAACCTCAAGTTGCTTAGCATGTTCCTCCAGTTTCCTCCTTTCTACAACCCTAGTCTCCTATTAGCCAAATGACAATGTATAGATAAATAAAAATCTACGATTTCAATCTCAAAAACAAATAAAATAAAATAAATACAACAGCAGAAAACAAACAAGTAAAATGATCAACCTCATGAACTTCTTCAACACTTCGAATAGTATCCAGAGAAGTCTGCACTCATAAAAACATGAGAACCATTATAAAAGTAGCAAGACCAGAAGAAGAAGAAGAAGAAGAAGAAGGGGGGAGGGGGGAACGATTAGAAACTAACCTGCACACGGAATAATCTTTCAGACAGATTTCGAATTTCATCCTGTGCTCTCTTTTCAGCATTTGATAACAACTCCTTTTCAGACTTTATGACAGACACCTTTAAAATACAGATGTACAAGATGAGAATGGTAACAATCCTCACTTAATGGTTAAGTATAAAGTTTTACCTCAATACTCAATTTCCGGGAGTTTTCATCAGCATTGTGCAAGGATTCTGAAACTTCCCGCAGTTTTCTTTGGTAGTCTACTATAAGTTGCGAGAACTCTACATTTCGAGCTAACACTCCATTCATCTCTACTCTCTATTTGCATAAAAATATGAAAGTAAGACAAACAATACGGACGGAATCATCATCCTGTATTCAAACAAATGAAATCTAACATTTTATGTCACCTGTTGTTCAAATTCCTTCATGAAACTATCCAGTTTTTCTTTCGCGAAACCCAACTCCAGTTCAAACTTGTTACGCTCAGCTCTAACAAAATTTACCTCGCTTCTGAGGAATAAATGTCAACCATGGCTTATTAGCAATAAAATTGAAATGAAGACGAAAAATGAACACCACACATATCACAACAAACAAGTGTCACGATCCATAGTACAAGACTGCCATATCCCACTTAGACTACTGTGTTGTAGTAGTGTTTTTTCAAAAAAAAAATAAAAAAATAAATAAAAAAATAAAAAAATAGATACAAGCCACTTCATTGAATTAATTAATTGAAACTATTGCTCAAAATACATCGATAAATACAAAGATCACTAGAACTATAGGATCAGTGAGTATTGTGTTGCAGTAGTATTGACACATATATACAGCAAGACACAAAACAATTAAAGGAATGGCCATCACACATATCCAAACAAGGATGCTGACCTCTACAAATAAAAAGGAAACTGTGGCAACAGCAGTGTTGAGGACAGAAAGTCACCCCTCCCCAAAATTGATAGCATAACACCCCATAATTTCAGTAATTTTATTTTTTAAAACGAAAATAGAACTTTTCATTGAAGTGATAAAAAGAGACTGATGCTTAAGATACAATAGTTTCGTAAAGAGCAATCGAAAAGCGAACGAAGAGTCAAAGGCGCACCCAGATATCACGAATAGATTAATTTTATATTCAAATATAGATTAATGAATTAAGTTTCCAAGTATTTTGAATAGGGCATTATAATATTTTATTAATGAAGTAGTAATTTCATAATTAGTCTTGAGTTTTAGTTTAAAAGATAAGTACATTATTTATTATAATATTTTCCTAACATAGAAAAGTAGAAAGAAAGAAAGATAAATAGGGAATCAAATTGGATGTTCATTTTTAAATAAATTTCTAAAAAGAAAGAAATAATTGGAAGTTCAATTTTTTAATTAAGAAATGAAATTGGAAGTTGGAATTTGAGATAGAAAATCGTAGTACGAGTTGGAAGTTAGAATTTTAAATAGGATTCGATTAAGGCTCCCACAGTCTTTATAAATATGATCCTGAGGATAGGTTTAAATCATCCCACCCTCAATTAGAAAGGAAGGTTCTGTTAGGCCCCCAATTATTCACATGTGTGAAAGGAGGGGCACCGAAGGAAAATTGCAGGAGGCAAAGTAGAGGAAGGATGACAATTCAGTTATTGATCTTGTGGGGACCAGATGAGAAGTTTAAGAAGGGTTTTGTGTTTTCATTTGCGGTGTGAAGAATTTTGGCTCAGAAACTCAAGGAGAGGACGGCACTCTCAAATTCAGCTGGATGCTTGTCTTTGTTATTTCTATTTAATACTTGTCTTTACTCTCTTTTTCAATTGTTAAATCTTGTGAACTCCGGTTGTTATCTTTCCATATTTCCATATATTGAAGAACACAGGGAATATATTTCTCTGTATATTGCTTGTTGGGTCTTTCTGGGTGCAGGGGTGACTTAGATACCGAAGGAAAATTGAAGACTTCTATTTGCTGTTCACTTTAAGCATTTTTCTGAGCTTTTTATTCAAGATATATGCTTAAATTGGGATGCCTTTATTTCTCTATAATCTATTTATTTCCTTTTTGTTTCATCTTTATTGGGACTGTTTACTTTTTCTTTGTTTCTTATTCTTTAGAGCATTAGTTTTCTTTTCATTTCTTTAATTAAAAGCATATTTTTCTTTTTGTTTTGTTGGGAGGAGGGGGGAGGTTATACGGTGCAAAATCTTCCTTTATCCTTTCCTTAGCTATAAACAGCACTGTATTAAACAAAAATAATCAAATGGCTTTTACTATTACATCCTACCCACCACAATATCCACTTTTGTTGTGGACCTATGGTCGCTTAAAATAAGAAATAATATTAGAGTTTAATTTTCGTTAGTAGTACTTAAGTGTTTGATAGTAATTTGAAACTAAAACAAGGGGAAGCCAATCACCTAGATTTTTCAAGCTCTTCCTCGAGATATCTTATTCGTTTAGCAGCCTGCTCCTGATCAGCCTTTCTGGCTTCCTAAATAATGTTAAAATGAAATTATAAGAAGCAAGGAGTATTACACACTTGAACCTCTCAAATATCACAGCTATTCTAACCTGAGAATCTTCAGCAACAAACTCAAGTTCCTTTCTACCAAAATCTGCAGCACAAAAGATATAAATTTGCTTTTATTTTCTTTCATAATGAGCTAACTTCTCCTTTGGGATTAAAAGATTTGAGTAACCTAAGGGAGAAGAAAAAGTCTATCATGTAAATAAAGAAACTTTGCCCATTCCCATAGCATGGTTTGCTTTTATTGATTTTATTTTCCATTATTAGTCTACAATGAATACCTAGATTGGCATACATATTTTCCAAATAAGAAACAGGCACGGTAATGCATCCTTCAAAGATGTTTCACCAATCCACTTATCATGCCAAAATTTGATTTTTTTTTTTTTTTTTTTTCCACCACCTTGCTTTTAAATGGATAAAAAGCTCATAAGAAAGCACTGTTTTTAGAAATTTCAACCCAAGGCCATAAACAGTCATAAATTTTTTTTTTTTTTGAAAAGGAAACAGCCTTTATTAATCAATAAAAATAGTACAAGAGATGAGTACTTTGATAATAAAGGCGAATACAAAGAATCAAACAAGAAACCAAAGGATCAGTAGGGGAAGAGCAGTCTAATGAGACAATACAAGGAAAATCTTGCAAACGGACAATGTAAAGAACTAAGCTACAAAGATCTAAATTACATCAAAGAAATTAAGACAGTTAAGAATACTAATGAAAGAGAGGCTGCTATCTCTATCGCCGGTGCTTCAATTAGTCTTCCATTTGATAGAAAGGCTGCCAATTTAAACTTATGTCTTGCAAGGAATAGGCTTCAAAGTAATTAGAAAGGGAGCACCAAAGAGAGGTGTTGAGTTTTGTCACCTCAAAGCAAGCAAACCAAAGAGTTTCCTTCCCATTGAACACTCTTTAATTTCTTTCAAACCAGATTTCAACCAGCACTGCTTTTACCCCATTAATCCATAGTAAATTGGAGTATTTCTTCAGCATAGGACCTGAAAGTAATTGTTGTACATTGCTTCTAAAAGAAATATCAAAGACCCAAGAAGTGTTGAAGCAATTAAGGAATTCTTTCCAGCAGTTGAAGGCAAAACAGCAGTCAAAGAATAAGTGTTGAAGGTCTTCTTCAGCTGATTTACAAAGGACATGCCAATTGGGGGAGATAGAATAGCAAGGCAGCTTTTTTTGCAGCACCGAGGAACAATTTAGGGTTCCAAACAGCATTATCCAAACTGTTATATTAACTCTTCGAGGGCTGTTGGACTTCCAAAGACTCTTGTGAAGGCTGGCTGAAATTGGGATGGTCTCAGAAAGGTGATTAACCAGTGATTTAACTGAAAAAGAGCCATTTTTTTTCAAGGGACCAAATGCGAGTGTCTTCCCTATTGGATAATTTTTGCTTTACCAATAGTGCTAGTAGGGATTGGAACTCTAAAATCTCATCATCTTTTAGGTCTCTTCTAAAGTTTGGAGTCCATGAGGAAGTGTGATAGTCCCAAAAGTGTGATACTGAACCGTTGGGAAGTGATGTTAAGCCAAAAAGGGAAGGAAATCTGTCGTTTAACTTAAAAGAATCCAGCCAAGGGTCTTGCCAAAATGCAATTCTGGTTCCATTCCCCATTTTAAAGTCTGCCAGCTCCTCAATATTCAACCAAGATCTTGAGATATTTATCCAAGGGCTTCGAAGACTGCAATGGACCTTGCCAGAAGTGTGCCAACCAAATTGACTGCTACCATGGATACTCAAAATAACTTGACTCCAAAGGGAGGGTTGCTCTTTTAGAAACCTCCAACCCCATTTGGCTAGTAAAGCCATGTTTTTAGCTTTTAAACCTCCAATTCCGAGTCCCCCATCTGCTTGTTTCTTAGAGACTAGCTCCCACTTTGCTAAATGATTTATCTTTCCCCCTATAAAGCCTTCCCAAAAAAAGTTTCTGATGATTCTTTCAATGGCTGAAATCACATTTTTAGGCATAAAAAAAGAGGACATGTAGTAAGTTGGGACGTTGGCAAGGATTGAGTTGCACAAGGTAGCTCTTCCACCTCTTGATAAGTTGTATCTTCTCCATTTGTCAAGTTTTTTATGAACTTTATCAATGACCGGCTGCCAAAACAACAATTTCTTTGGGTACCCGCAAGAGGAAGACCCAAATATATGAAAGGAAAGTGTGTTAATTGGAAATTCAGCCTTGAAGCTACTGCCCTCAACTTAGAATCTTCAATATTTAACCATGGCAGATTTTTCCCAATTAACTTTCTGCCCCGAGCACCACTCAAACAAAGTAATAGAGTTTTTAAGATTGTCTAGCATGTCATCGTCGTACTTACAAAAAAGTAGAGTATCATCAGCAAACTGAAGAATAGAGAGTTGAACCTTGTTTTTTCCAACCACAAAGCCTTCAAACAGCCCTTTTTCTTGGATTCTGGCAACCAAAACACTAAGCAAGTCGCTAACCAAAAGATAAAGGAAGGGGGATAAGGGGTCACCTTGTCTAATTCCCCTTGTAGCCCTAATCCTTCCTCTTGGCCTTCCGTTAATGAAGATGGAAAACATTGGATTAGAGATACAACCCAAAATCCAAGATATCCATTTGGGGTGGAAGTTCCTTTCTTTAAGGGTTTTTTCAAGAAAATCGCAATCCACTCTATCAAAAGCCTTTTCAAGGTCAAGCTTTAAAATCCAACCCTTTTTCTTCTTATTTCTGTAGTGTTCTACTGCCTCATTAGCTATTAAGACCGGATCAAGGATTTGTCTCCCTTCATTGAAACAACTTTGAGTTTGACTTATAAGGCTAGGCATTACTTTCTTGAGTCTTTCTGCAAGTAGTTTAGCTATAATCTTATAGATTATAGTAGATAGGCTAATAGGTCTAAAGTCTTTCACTAACACTGCCTCTGATTTCTTCTGGATTAGGCAAATAAAATTTTCTTTGATACAAGAATTGAGCTTTCCATTGCGGTAAAAATCATCAAATAAAGTCCTTTAGTAAATCCCAAAATTTTAGGATAAATTCAATGGTGAATCCATCCCGTCCTGGAGCTTTGTTTCTCCCCAACATCTTTACTGCTTCTTTAATTTCTGCCAAATTAAATCTGGAAATCAGCCCCATATTCTGATCTGAAAAGACCCTTGGCCATTTCAAATTCTGAGGTATATATCGTGATCCTTGACTTTTTGAGTAGAGATTACTGTAAAAGTCGATAATTAGGGTTTCCACTTCTCTGAAAGTCTTTGTAGCTTCCCCTTGGCCATTGACTAATTCTGTTATTAGGTTTTTCCTTTTCTTGGCTGCAAGAAAACGGTGGAAAAATGTTGTATTTTCATCACCCAATAGTAACCAATTCAGTTTGCTCTTTTGAATAAGATCTCTTTCCTCTGTTTGGTAAAAGAAAATTAAATCTGCTTTTAGGGAGATTCTTAAATCTTCCTTAAGAGAGGGTTCCTCTCGAGACTCCATGATCATATCTCTTTTTCGGATTTCTTCTAGTAGTGCATCTTCATTAGCTTTCTGCTGCTTAGTTTTTTCAACATACCATCTTTTAAGGGCTTGTTTTAGTTTTCTTAATCTGAATGAGAACATAAAACCAGCCTACCCTTGCTGATTCTCCAGGCTTAGAGCTCGTTTAATAATTCTGCAACACTCCTTATTAAGTAGCCAACTATTACAAAATCTAAAAGGGAAGGGGCCCCATTCAACAGCTCCAGCTTCAAACAATAGAGGAAAATGATCAGAAATTGGTCTAGCTTGTCTCGAGACTCTTGAATTTTCAAAAATATCATCCCAATTACTTGTGATGAAGAATATGTCAATGAGTGACCTTAAGACTGTTTCTCCTTCTTGTGACCAAGAGAATCTTCCATTTGACATAGGAATTTCAAGTAGGTTTGTATTTCTAATGAAATTATTAAATTGTCTGATTTCTCTAGTTGCTCTTCCTACTGAAAATCTTTCTTGTCTTCTTCGAATACAGTTAAAATCCCCACCAATACACCAAGCACTATCACATCTTTCTGCTAATGAGGTTAATTCAACCCACAAATTTCTTCTTTCACTAAGACTGTTTGGTCTGTATACATTGGAAATCCAGCATAATTTCTTACAAATGGTGCTGCACTTTAATGTTAATGAGAATTCTGCCTTGAAGACCTCCAAAACTACAATCTTGCTTTCATCCCACAAAAAGAGAATGCCCCCTGATCTGCCTTGTGATTCTACAAATGCCCAGCCCACCTCCTTAGAACTCCAAATGCTTTTTATGAAAGGGAGGTCGAAGCTGTCCTTTTTTAATTCTTGGAGTAGAACAACATCCGGATTTATTTTCCTCAGTAGTTTTTTTTATAACTAATCTTTTAGTTTTATCTCCAAGGCCCCTAATATTCCTTGAAATGATCTTCATTTGCTAATTTTGTATCAGAACAATATCAGAAGGGCAGTAGGCAATCCTGATTATTCCAGGACAATGTCACAAATATTTAAGAAAGAGTTGAGCTCTTGGGGTAATTCGGCAAGGGTTGGAGGGGTTAAAGTTTCTGAATCTTGTACCTCCTCATTATGGAAAAGCAAATTCAGGTTTAATATGGCATCTTTTTTATCTTCTAAGCCCTTGAATTTCAAATTATGATCCTCAAAGTCTAGGTCTTCACTGCTGACACTAACTATTGAGACTTCATCAAAGTCTTGTGGTAGCTTTCTAGAATCAGAGATAGGAGATCCTTGCACATAAAGGAAAGAAGGATCTAAGTTTTTACCCAACTAAGGAGTGACTAAAGAAGGAAAAGGGGGAGGATTTACTGACCTTTCTGACTTGTCAAGAGGGACTTGCACCCGGGCGCAACAATCTTCCAACAAATCAGAATTTGCAATTAAAGACCATGTTTTAACAGTGGAGCTTCTTCTTCTTTCGAAGTATTTGGGAAATGGTTTGAGAAGGTGAGAGCTTCGGCTATAGAGGGCCTCTGAATCTCCTTCCAAAATCTTCAAGGACTTATTCAACTTCCGGGGAGGTAAACTGAACAGGGGAAGGCTCTTCCTCTTTTGAATTTAATGTAGGTGTCTCTTCGATATCATCTGAGCAGCCATTTACTTTTAACCGAGGGTGATGCTTCAATTTCCTCGACTTTTCAAATGAAATTTTGTTTACTGTCGAACTGGGATATGTTTTCACGCAGGGTGGTTGGTCTTTCTCCCGAAATGCTGGTAGTTTTTTCACTTTGGGGCCAGGTAGATCTGAAGGTGAGAGGTATAAGACAGTCGAATTAATTTCCTGTCCTTCCAAGGAATTTGAACCGTCGGGTCTTTGGCTTTTTTCTGGAATAATTATTTTAGGAGGGCTTATAGATGAAGTGTTTTTAGTAATAAGTAAAGGAGTGACTGATGGAGTAATCGAGGGAATGGCTGTTGGACTTCCCGTGGGAGAGATTTGGGTTTCTATTGCCTCACTCCTCATTATTCTCTTCCTTCTCTCTTCTTAATGAATTCTCTTCCTTCTCTCTCCACATGTTCACACCTAACCGGTTATGGACTTCGGACAGAGTGACTTCTGATTGGCCAGCCATTTTTTCTGGCAAGCTGCCTCCACCTTTTTCCTGCAAGTATGTCCCCTGGCCTAACTTTTCCGGCGATCTGACATTGTTTGCATCTAGAGGATTCATCAATACCTTTGAAAGCAGGGGATTCCTTACACAATTCGTGTGATTTACTGTTGTATCAAGAAAAGACCAATCTTCACCTGCACTTGAATGGTTTAAGCCTTCATCGATCTTAACCTAGTTTAAACGAGCTAAGTCAACCGGGTTGTGGAAGTCATTTTCATCCAGAATTCTCTTAGCTTTTCTTAGAGGATCCAAGAACTCTATATCCCCAAAGTGTAGAAATATATTACCTCTGTTTTCCTCTGATATTTCTATGGTTGCTGGCAGAAAACCACAAATGTTCTTCTTGACTTTAATCTTTGCTTCAGCCACATTGAGTAGATTTAGTGTTTCAATTGCAATGGCTTCTAATCCTCCAAAATAAGTACCTATTGCTTCAAATGTTTGCTTGCACCAATAATCCAAAGGCAGGTTTTTAATGGATATCCACCCTCTATATCCTTTTATTGATCTTGGTCGGCTGTGGAGAGATTTGTTCCATCTTTCGAATTTCAGGTGTAAATGCCCTACTCTTTGCCATCTTCCCGGTTGTTTCTATTAAGACTTCCAGATTTCCTTTTTCCAATTTAAGTAGAGCATATTCTGCTGATAAAGGGTTAATTATAACATTAAAATTGGACCAAGTCTTAATTACCTTTGAAACTTCCAGCCATTGATTGGATTCGAATAGCCTTGAGACTATCCATAAGTTGCTGAAATCTTCTTTAAGTACTTCTTGATTTTTTTTGGTCCAAAATTTTGCCTTGCTCTGATTTTTGAGAGCCAGAACATGAAGGGTGCTCTGTTTTGAACTGTTTATCAGGCTAGTATGTTGAGACAGGGGTGGTGATGATGGATATGCCTTGGGTTTTTTACCTCTTACTATATCCACAAAACTAGTTGAAGGCTTCAGTTGGTCTTTCAAAGCATCACTTTCTTCTTTTAATTTCAGGGATCCGCTTAGCATGTTAACAAAAGAGAGCCAACCTAAATTAAGGTTACCTGATGGAACATGAATGAAGAGTCTTCCTCCAGTCGCCGGCCAAACCACACATCTTATTAGCCACCTTGAAGAAACACGAATTTTTGAAAGCTTCATTACTCCATAAGTGTCTTAACCACTTTTGACAAAGAAACTGGATGTTGGGAGTTTCATAAGAGCAGAAATGTTCTCCACAAACCACAGAAGCTGTGATGTAGATAAAGATATATGCTTCTTGGCTTCCACGTCTTCAATGATGAAATTTTCTTCTGGTAGGTGAGCACAGAAATGGACTTCATTTATCCTGCAGCTAATGACTTCCAAAGGAGAGTTAAACGGCTGAGCTGGGGAAGTGGAGTTAAGGATCTTGGGTAAGGAGGTTGGGAGGGGGTTTAACTTGGCCATGAAGATTGGGTGTGGAGGAAGGCAAGAGGACAGAAGGAGAGTAGTCAGAGGCTGATCAGAGGGGTGAATAGGCCGGAGCTAGAAGGGGATGGTAGAAGGGGATGGGAAAGGAGAGGGGAGAGAGGAGAGAGCATTTTCTATGGAACAAGATTAATAACTTCCATTGAGATTAAAATGAAAGAATACCCATGTCATAAATACTATCAATAACCAACTTCCATAGTGCATTTTCTTCCATTAAAAAGGGTCATAACTTTTTTAAATTTTTTTGGAAACAAAAACATAATTTTTCATTGAAATAATGAAATGAGACTAATGCTCAAACTACAAAAGAGGATACAAAAACATAAAGCTACCAGAAGGGCATTGTTCTTTTGCTGCAAACTGCACACTCTCAGACCCTATATTGAAGAGGAAGAGAAGTCCAACTCCATTTAACCAAATGGCTTCCTTTCTATCTGATAAGCTTCACCCTTCCAAAAAAAGTTCCTCACAAATTTTTCCATGTCAACTATCACCTTAATAGGCGCTTTGAAAACTGAAAAACGGTAGATGGGCAAACTATTCAAGGAAGAGTTTGATAGTGTAAGTCTACCAGCCTTTGATAGACAGGTGTGTTTCCACTTTTCTAGCTTAGCTTTGAACTTGTCTAACATAGGAACCCAGAAGCCTTTTGATCAAAAATTACCCCCGAGTGGCACTTCCAGGTAATTAGTTGGGAGCTCTTCCATTTACAGCCCATCGAAACAACCCAATCCATCACTTCATCCTTAATAACATTTAAACCCACTAAGAAAGTACCTTCTGCAATGTCAATTAAGAAAGCACCTTCAGAAAAATCCTTAATAACATTTTCTGCGAGGAAGGAAACAGTTTTCCGCAATGTCAATTTGCCTAAAATGTTTTAATTCTACCGAAAGATGTAGTCCAGAGGATCAATAGGCTTTTCAGCAACTTCAGCTTCTCCATGAATCTATAACCAGGCCACCCTAACACGTGCATAACATCCCACCAATTTTAAACAAGTGAACAAAAATATGGATGATCAAAGAAAATATTTTCAAATTTAAAGGGGATGGGGGCCCCACTTCTGCCAGCCAAAGGACATAAACAAGGGAAATTACTTGGAAGTCCGGCAGGAAAGTCTCAATAGGGACATCTCCTTAAAAGGATCAAGTTTTCAAATTCTCTTTTAATTATTTCTTTATTTTAACTACATCTAGGAGCTCGTATCCTAAGAATATAAATTTCTTTTTATAATATCAACAAGAAGCTATATTTTATTCAAAAATAATAATAATAGAGATGGTTTTTTTTTTAACAAGAAAAGAAAGTTTAATGTTATAATAAAAAGAGACTAACGCTCAATATGTATAAATTCTACGAGGAAGTAAAATTTTTTTAAACAAAATTGAAATACAATCTCAAACGATTACAGTAGAACAACAAAGCATGGCAAATAAGACAAATATCATGTAAAGAAAATCAACACAAGATTAAGGAGGTATTTGGGACGTTGGCTTGGTTTAGCTAGGCTTGAGTTTGTAAAAATTGCCCAACCCACTTTTATATAAATTTTTGTTTTGGAAATAGAAATTGTGAATTAACACCGTAACTTGGAAAAAAGGGGGAAAAAATAAAAAAGAAACAGAAAGTTGGATTTTTTTTTACTGTCTAAATAGTTGCCACCATATTATTTGTTTTAGAACTTCAAAATAGTTCTCCATAAAACGAAGAAAAAAGGACGGTGGAAAAAAAAATAATAAAATAAATAGGTGCCAAAAAGTTGCAAAATATACTTTTACTTAATTGTGTTCACATCTCAAATTGCACCCTTCTTTTATTCATTTGGTCCACTGTGTGGTCAGGGAGGGAAGAGACATATTTTGATTGACTTCCCTCGAAAATCATGTTGCTCTCTTTTCAATAGGGAAGCGATGGATGTGGTCTCTTTTCTTTCTTTGCCGGAGGGTACTCCTTTAGGCGTGGGAGAAAAGATGTGAGCATCCAAAGTCCCAATCCTCTAGAGGCTTCTTGTGTAAGTCTTTTTTTGGTAGTTTGGTTGATCCTTCTCCTTAAGAGCGTTGGTCTTTTCGGTGCTTTGGAGGATTAAGATCCTTAGGAAAATGAGGTTCTTTACTTGGCAAGTTTTACATGGTCAAGCTAACATAATGGATCGGCTTGTGACGAAGATACCCTAGCTTGTTGGACTTTTCTTTTGTATTCTTTGTTGGAAGGCAGAGGAAGACCTCGACCATATTCTCTAGCTTTGTGAGTTTGCGAGTTCCATTTGGAATTTATTCTTCCAAATTTGTGGAATCTTATATACTCGTCACAGAGATACTAGTGTTATGATCGAGGGGTTCCTCCTCAATCCGTCTCGGCAAAAGAAAGGTATTTTTTTATGACTTGCAAGGGTGAATGATCTTATGGGTTTTGTAGGGTAAGCAGAATAGTAGGGTATTTAGAGGAATGCAAAGGAACCCTAGTGAGATTTGGTCCCTCACTCGCTTTCATATTTCTCTGTGGGCTTCAATTGCAAAAACCTTTTATAATTATTCTCTAGGCTTTTGTTACATAGACGAAGCTCCCTTTTCCTGGGGTTGATTTTTTGTATGCCTTTCTATCCTTTCATTTTTTAAAAAAAGTTGTTTCCATAAAATTTACACTAAAAAAATGAGAATTGAGACTCCTCTGATGATTCAAATTAGGAAGAAGTTATGCCCAAGATCTACGAACACATAGCCTTTGAAGGGTCAACACGAAAATTGAAAGGTATGGAAGAAGAATCTGAAATCCATGCAAAAAATTTATAAGCCATAGGAAGATGTGAAATTGCACCCGTCCGAAGCTATCCCACTAACAATCAATCCCCCATGACGTAACAAATGAAGTATGTGTCTACCATTAATACCCTAAGTGAAACCACAACTAAGAATGAAGAGAAGCATCAAAAAAACCATCTAGCAAGCTTCACAAACACAATCTTTTGACAACCCAGGAAATTCATGACAAAGAAGATAGGTTCAGGCCTACTTTTTTGACACAACTCACGCAACACAATCCAAAACTAGTCCCAACAGGGTTCGGTGGATTGCACCTTAGTGGTGGTTAGAAAACAGCGCGATCCAATTCAAACATCATCCCTAATAGCTTGTTGATGTGCAGTTGATTACCATCCGACAAAATTATGGGTTTTTTAGGCCAAATAAATGCAACTCAAATAGCATTAATAAGTATATAAAGACAAACCTAGAGCACCTCCAGCAGACAGAGAACGAGGCAAATTACGCTTATGCTCCTCTTCATATAGCCTTTTGTACATGGAAACCTACATTGATCATAAAGCACAAAGATTTTCCTAATGAGAAAGAAAGAGCATAAAATATCCATAAATAAATCAACAGGTAGGGACAAATATAAAAAAAAAAAAAAATATACATATATATATATAATGGAACCAATCCCATATCCAAAAATAGAAAAAGAAAAGAAAATGAGCAACAATTTTATTTTGAGTTCAATAACATTTCGAGCTAGGAAATTCAAACATCTGATCTCTTAGTCAAAGGTATATGCCTAAGTTGACATAAAATTAACAGCAACGAAGGACTAAGAATACATTGAAGGGACAGGCAGCAGAAAAATTGATGTAGAGTTAATAAACCTCTGTTGTAATATTAATTATTAAAGCCGGAACCTTAATTTTAGAAGAGTAGTTATACTTGTAACCCGCTGCCTAGGTCATTAAACCAACTTACTGGTTCAGCCGGTCACCCTCATTATGTATAAATAGGCTTCCATTTAATGATATATTCAGACTATTCTCTTAAGTTCTTGGTGTATTACATCAAAAATATTATAAATTCCATCAACCAATTAGAAAAAGCACAAAATCTAATGCAAATCAACAATGCCCTCAAACTTTCTCGTTGAATTTAATGCAACACAAACTTGCAAGTTTGCAACATCTAAATATATTGTTTTCCTCAAGATTCCATTAAACAAGTCCCATGTCAGACGTAAAGTTACTAATCAAGCCATGACACTAGCCAAGAATCCCAAGATTTAATAAGTCTAGGTGAAGCTATATTTGAGGATTTTGAGAACCAAAAAAGCACTTGATAAGAAATAAAACAAGAAAACAGGAAGGGACGGGACCATCTAAGAAGTGATATTCAAGACAAACTCACGGAAGCATGAAGGGACTCAATCATCTGTCCCTGCTCTTCAACTTTTTTTAACACTGCTTCAACTCTAGACGCAGCTTCTTGAGTTTTCCTTTTCAGTTCAACCTCCAAGTTCTCCTATTTTTCCACAATACTCAGGATCTTGCGATAAAAAATCACAGGAAGAAAGCAATCGGGAAAAAGAAATGGTGACAAACCTTGAAATCAAGCTCTGCATCTTGAAGCTGCACAGAAAGTTTACGTACAAGGCTTCTAAGCTGGACATTCTGTTCAACTAATCCATTTATGTCCTTGAAGGTTAACTGCTTAAATTATTTACCAGAAAGATATTAATAATTGTGCAGTACTAATATTAATTATTTTCACGTTGAGAAATATTCAGCGTGAGGCATACAAGATATTCAGAAATAACTCTATCAGCATCAGATTCCACGTTGATCTCTAAGGACGTAGTTTTTGAAAGATTCTCAAGAACATCATGTCCTGCATATCCACAGCGAAGTTGCACATCTCGACATTCCTTTAGAAGAATTGTAATCTAAAAATGTTAATAAAACCGTGGTTAGTGATGGTACTGGAACAATATCAAGTACACAATAGAAAAACCTTCAAACAACACTTCATCATGTAGTGGTAAATAGTATATACATGACTGCTTCCAAATTGTAGCAATAGAGCATCAAAAAGAAAATTGTACACAGTTCTCAAATATTTATGCACAAATGGCACTGTCGGTGACTCAGCACATCAAGGGAACACTTCGCAGCAAGTAATATACATATATAAATATATACATACATATATTATATTATATTATATTATATTTTATATACAGTGATAAGAAACAATTTCACTGATGTATGAAATTACAAAAGGAAAGGGGAGAGAGAGTCCCCAAACCAAAGGAGTTACAAAAGAGAATCACAACTATTAAGATTTGAAATATTTAGACAATTTACACCAAGAGATAGCAATATAGATTACATGGTCTAAGAAAACGTGGAAGTGTTCGACTTTTTTGTTGAAGAGACGGTTGTTATGTTCGAGCCAAATCACCACAAAAAAGCTCTAACGAACTGTTTCCAGAGAAGGCCCTTTCTACCCTTGAAAGGGTGGCTGTCAAGAACAAGGTATAGAAAATGGGTAACATCATTAGGAAAGACCTGACACGAGTTGAATGCACAAAGAATGTGGTTCCAAAGCTTCTTGGAGAAAGGGCAGAACATGAAGAGATGACTTTGGTTTTCCATGTCATTCTTACAAAGGGAGCACCAATAGGGTGAAAGCGTCACTATGGGGAGGCGGCACTGCAGTTTGTTGGAAGTGAGGACTGCTTTATGAGCAAGCTCCCAAAGGAAAATTTTAATTTTTTTTAGATATTGGTCGGATTAAATAGCACCTGTCGGGCCCTCATATAAATTGGTGCCATTAATGGATACAGTCTGTACTTCAACAACAATCTAATTTTATAATATGAAAGTTCAGATGGAAAACACCATTCAGCAACAATCTAATTTTATAATCTGAAGGTTCAGATGGAAACCGTCACTTCAAATATCTCTTACGCACATTAGAAAAGAAATCAACTGAAACAACTACAGATTTATATGTAATATTGTTCATCCCAGCCCAAAAAACATCTCAAGAGTAGAATAGGAAAAACAACCTTTATATCAAATGATTTGAAGACATAAGCCCAATGTCTTATACTACTAAATTCACAACTCGGAGGACAAATGATATTCAGGTGATAGGGGATTGATTGAAAATTCTTAAAAGGATTTAACCAATTCCATAGGAATTCCTTCACAATAATCATGAGCATTGATTCAGCAACTCCCAGAAAGATGCAAAAAAACAAACAAACAAAAACAAATGATACAAGGATCGTAAAACAAAATACTCCAAGCAAAAGAAAGGCAGAAAAGGCGACGCTATAAGCCAAAAAACAAATGGCTGGAAAAATAAATGCTCCCCAAAATCAGCAAAGGCCTTGAATGAAGAAAGCATTAAATGCATTAAAAAGAATGCACCATGAAGAAGCGTTGAGTCGAGCAATCTCAAAACGAACCCACCAAGCAGAATATTAACATGACAGACCCTTTGAATTCTCAAACTGAGGATGCTTCCAACAAAAGCAAAACTTGCAACTTTACATCCTGAGCTATTTGATTGTGGAACATCAAGACAAAGAAATGTCACCCACTCAAAAAACCTCAATCAAATAATCAAACTTGGAAGGGGATTGAGAGGTGTAAAACTCTTAGGTTTGAGAAAGAATCAGAATACTTTATTCATTCACCAAAGATATGAATATATACAAGTGTACAAAGCATAAAAAAGAAAAATATCACAAAATATTTACAAGAATGGAAAACCCTCACTATAGAATTATAACACTCCCCTCAAGTTGGAGCATATATGTTAATCATGCCCAACTTGTTACATAGATAATCTATACGTCTTCCATCCAATGCTTTCGTGAAGATATCTCCTAATTGTTCTCCAGACTTCACATATCCTGTAGATACCAACCCATGTTGAATTTTCTCACGTACAAAATGACAATCAACTTCAATATGTTTAGTCCTTTCATGAAATACTGGATTAGAAGCAATATGAAGTGTTGCTAGATTATCACACCACAACTTTGTCGGTGTGGTGATTTCAAATCCCAACTCAACAAGAAGTTCATATATCCAAATCAATTCACACACAGATTGTGCTATTGCTCTATATTCTGATTCTGCACTTGAACATGACACCACATTTTGCTTCTTACTCTTCCAAGAAATCAAATTACCACCAACAAAAACACAATACTCTGAGGTTGATCTTCTGATCAACTGTAGGGCATGACATATACTAACTCACAATACTTACCGAATAGGCTATGTCGGGTCGAGTCACTGTAAGGTAATTAAGTTTTCCCACTAACCTCCTATATCTTTCAGGATCTTTTAGCAATTCTCCATCTTTTGTGAGCTGTAGGTTGGGCATCATTGGGGTACCACATGGCTTAGGTCCTAGCTTTTCTGTTTCAGTCAACAAGTCAAGTACATATTTTCTCTGTGATAATAGAATTCCTTTCTTGCTTCTTATTACCTCAATTCCTAAGAAGTATTTCAACATGTCCAAATCTTTTGTGTGGAATTGACTATAAAGAAAGGTCTTTAGAGACTAAGCATCATCACCAGTAATCACAATATCATCCACATATACAACTAACAAGATGACACCACATCAGATCTCTTAAAAAATACTGAATGATGTAACCTGCTCTTCCGCATTCCAAAGCTTTCAATCACCTAACTAAATTTACCAAACCAAGCTCGTAGGCTCTGCTTTAATCCATACAAGGATTTATGAAGGCGACACACCAATCCATTCTCCCCCTGAGCAAAAAACCCTGGTGGTTGCTCCATATACACCTCTTCTTGAAGATCACCATGAAGAAATGCATTTTTAATATCAAGTTGATGTAAAGGCCAATGATTGATTGAAGCTAACGAAATAAACAACCTCACAGAAGCCATTTTTGCTACAGGAGAAAAAGTATCAGCATAGTCAACGCCATAAGTTTGTGCGTAGCCTTTCGCTACGAGGCGCGCTTTTAACCGAGCAACAGAACCATCAGGATCGACTTTAACTACAAACACCCATTTGCAACCGATAGTCTTCTTTCCTGCAGGGAGTGAAACTAAATCCCAAATACAATTATCATCTAAGGCAGTCATCTCCTCCACCATTGCGGCACACCAACCAGGATGAGACAAAGCCTCATGAACAATTTTCGGGATGGATATAGACTCTAAGGATGCAATGAATGAACATGTGGAAGGCGACAAATGGTTATATGAAACAAAAGAAGAAATAGGATGAGCACATGTATGTTTACCTTTACGAAGAGCAATAGGAAGATCATCACTCGTTTCTGGATCCAATGACGAAGAAGACTCTGGTACAGGGCATGGAACTGAAGGAGGTTATCCTCGAGTAT
The DNA here is from genome assembly GCF_009727055.1 of Benincasa hispida. NCBI lineage: Eukaryota > Viridiplantae > Streptophyta > Magnoliopsida > Cucurbitales > Cucurbitaceae > Benincasa > Benincasa hispida. Next base: position 61,020,731 of record NC_052353.1, read on the forward strand.
AGATTTTAATGGTGGGTGGAAGAGTAGAGGTAGCCACAGGTAGAGATGAATCAAGAAGAGGATTGGAAGGAGAAATAACTGTGTAGACAAGGAAATCATCCTCTAATTCCTTATGCTCCCCCTGACTCTTATTAAGACGGTAACGAAAAAATGGGGTATGTTCAAAAAACATGATATCAGGAGAGATAAAATATTTATTTAGACTAGGACAATAACACCAATACCCCTTTTGGACATGGGAATAACCAAGGAAAATATATTTTAAGGACTTTGGATCCAGCTTGGTATGCTAAGGCCGAACATCCCGAACAAAGCAGGTACAACCAAATATTTTGGGTGGAATGGGAAATAAATGTTGCGTGGGGCATAAAGTACGAAAAGGTATCTCACCCTTAAGAATAGTAGAGGGCATGCAATTTATTAAGAAACAAGCTGTGGAAACAGCATCAACCCAAAAGGATTTTGGAACATGCATCTAAAACATCAAAGCTCTGGCTGTCTCAAGGAGATGACGATTCTTTCGTTCTACAACCCCCTTTTGAGATGGAGTATCGACACAAGAAGATTGATGAAGAATGTCATGGGCATCTAAATAAGACTTGAGTGTATGAGAGAAGTATTCCTTAGCATTATCACTCCGTAGGATTTTAAGAGCACCACGAAACTGAGTTTGAATTTCAGCATGGAAGTTACGAAAATGAGAAAGTAACTTAGAACGACTTTTCATTAAATATAACCACGTAACACGAGAATAGTCATCGACAAATGTAACAAAATACCTAAACCCTCCTTTGGACTTAACAGGACATGAACCCCAAACATCATAATGGACTAATTCAAAAGGAGCACTAGCTCGTATATTGACTCGACGATACGAACTCAAACGATGAAATTTAGCAAACTGACATGACTCACAATCGAAAGAAGACAAATGTTAAAGTTGTGGATGAACACTCTTCAACACAGAGATAGACGGATGACCTAAACAACAATGCTCTTTAAAGGGAAACGACACGCTAGAGCATGTGATGGCCATAGGTGTTTGTGGTTCAAAGATGTAAAGACCTCCAAATTCCTACCCTTTACCAATAGTCTATTTCGTCGTAAGATCCTAAAATAAGCAATAACCAGGAAAAAAGGAGACACAACAATGAAGATCACGAGTGAGTTTGCTAACCGAAATCAAATCAAACGAGAAATGTGGTAAATTTAAAATTGATAACAAAGAAATTGATTCAGTGAGATGGACAGTTCCTGATCCTAAAACAAGAGTAGAAGTTCCATCAGCTATAGTGACATTAGGTGAAGAGGTAGATGTTCAAAGGTTAGAGAATAAACTGGGGTTACCTATCATATGGTCTGTAGCGCCAGTGTCAATGACCCATTTTGACGTGGAGGAAAGAAGGCATTTAGAAATATTACCTGTCTCTGCAATGGTCGTAATGGGAGTAGAAGATGATGCCCTCAATGACTCTTGATACTGCTGAAATTTAGCAAACTCCTCTACAGAAATCGTAATTGACTTGTCAAGAAAGGCTCACTGGTTGTTGTTGATAGCATAAAGGTTGATATTTGTGTGTTTGTCTTTGACATCATGCTTGCCAATGGAGAGCAACTTCTATACATCCCTTTATTCCAAGGCTATTGGAGTAAGGTCAATCCCTTCCAACCTGCAATGGGCAAAAGTATCAAGAAAGCAAAGCAGTCAACTTGCAGCCAACTTTACACAACCAGAAATTGGAAGTGGAAATTGTTGATGGAAGGTGGTGTATAAAATTAGAGGGTGATCAATTAATGATGTTAAGGGTATCTTGTTGTCCAGATTGCAAACCATTCCTTTTATGATCTCTTTATCAAGCCTCTTTCGCTCTCCAAGTCCCATGTCGCTCAAGCTTCAATTTCATCTCTTTGTCAACAGCAGTCAACAGTTTCATTCAGAGAATTTTGTTCATTGGATTTTGCTTTTTTTCCTATTCTTAGGGCTGGTCCTTTCTTTTGATCTTATTCTAGTTGTGGCGAATTTTCCATTGTATTCTCACTATTATTTTTGTTTCTTTGTACTTTGAGCATTAGACTCATTTCATTTTTTCAATTAAAAAGTCTCGTTTCCTTTTCAAAAAAAAAGATTATCAGGAGTAGAGGCGACATGTGCAGAGGGTGACGGCATCTTCTGACCCTTATTCAACAATCTTCTGCATTCACATTTCGTATGGACAGGATTATGACAATAATAGCAAACACCACCTCCTGGATTTGATCTCCATGAATAGTAGTTGGATCCATTAAACTTGTGTTCGGTTACTTTTGACACCATAGGAACAATCTCAGACATTACTGGTTTCTTATCAACCTAATCAAAAAAAATAGACACTGGACAGCAGAAAATCAAACCCTAATTTACCGAAGAGATGTCTTTACAACCAGTGAGTATATCTATATATCCCAAACAAACACACCACCAAGAAGAGTCAACAACACTGAAGAAACCCACAGAAGACGAACAAAAAACGACGGTGCATGCGCCTACACGCGCCGGCGCGTGGACGGACGGCAAGATGGGACAATCAGTGCGTGAGCCTCAGGCACTAGTCAGATGGAAACCAAACTTTGGGGTTTTGTAGATCGACGGCTAGGCTCCCTGTTGGACTGGGCGGTGTCAAATAAAACTGCTTTTTCTTTTCGGCGGCGGCGACGGCTGATGACTGCGGCGGCGGTGACTAACGACGGCGAACGAACCAAAGACGACGACTGTGAGCAAAAGTGTAAACTCACCTCTCCACAAAACTCTAAACGTATCACAAACAGGTTCTAAATTCTCAAACCCTAAAGTTCACAAAACCCTAAGTTTGTTTAAAGAGCTCTGATACCATGTAAACTCTTAGGTTTGAGAAAGAATCAGAGTACTTTATTCATTCACCAAAGATATGAATATATACAAGTGTACAAAGCATAGAAAAGGAAAATATCACAAAATATTTACAAGAATGGAAAACCCTAACTATAAAATTATAATACTCACAAAGTGTACCTTTGAGTCAGTAATTTGATCATTAATTGTTGGAAAATTTGAGAGGGAGGTGGAGGCTTTACTCACTTTTAGTAACTAAGTCTGGTACCTGGACACGAACACAGTATTCTTCTAGAAAATCAGAGATCAAATGTAGAGAGAGTCTTGTAGGTTGAGAATCTTTTCCTTGAAAAGTGCTTAAGATTTGGCTTCAATGGTTTTTAGTACTTGTCGAGAGAAAGCGAGGAGCTCGGGGACAAAGTAGTGGCAATCTCTTTATCCAAAAGGTTTTTGGAGAGAGATGCCTCTCCTTTATTAAATGTGCCAACATCATTAAGCATTGAAGATTTAGCTTCTTGAAAAGAGGAATTCGAGCCACCAGTAACAATATTAGAGCTGAGGAGGATGGCCCGTTGAGATTCCTTTAGAAGCATTTCAAGAGTCATCTTACCTAAACTAAAATGGGGCTACCAGAGTTGTCACCAACTTGAGTGACTTTAGAGGTCTTCTCAAACCAGCGGCCGCCAATTTTCTCTTTCTTCAATAAAGACACTTCTTTACCATTGCATCTTTTAAGCACACCAATTGTCTCCTCCCTTTCTTTTGACTTCATGGGGACATTTGAAACAGGGGAAAATACCAATAAGGATTTCAACAACTGAGTAACTTCCTTTGAAAGGGTATCTAAAGGACTTCTCAAAAAGCTTAGCATATTTTGAATAGAGGAACGGACGGTCATATCAGGATTTAGAATACAAATTACTGCAAGCAATTCCTTCATCCTACAGAGCTTGATTCACTCGAATTAAATCAATGAGATTAGAAAAAATTTTAACATATAACTCTCTTTTAACAAATGATGGGGGATCAATAATTTGAATATCACCAAATTTCAGAAGATATTACCGAGCGAGACATCAATTATTTCAATTGTTGAGGGCATGAATCCATACATGTTCCTTTTCACTTTAATTTTTGCTTTAAAAAAGTTGAGAAAATTAAGCTTTTCTATTGCAGTACTTTCAAGTCTCCTGAAATAAGCTCTGACAGCTTCAAACATGCTTCTTCTCCAAAAGTCTAGTGGAAGGTTTTTGAACTTGATCCAACCTCCATAACCTTTTGTAAGCAATGGCCGACTGCAACGAAGCTTGTTCCATTTCTTGAAGAGCAGATGGAATGGACCAATTTCTTGCCATTTCCTAGGAGACTCCATCAAAACCTCTATTCTATCATGATCATGCTCAATCAAAGCATTTTCAGCACATAAAGGATTAACGGTAACTTTGGTTTGGAAAGATTTTTCCGACAACTTAACTATCTCCTTCCGCTCATTAAACGCAAACAATCTTGATATAACCCGAAGGTGTCAAAATCTACATTAAACACATCATAGTTTTTTTCGAACCCAGAAAGCATCCATATTCTATTTTTCTATCACTAAAACAGAGACTTGTGTCTGACTCGTCTTTTTATCTAAGAACCCGTTCAATGTCGATGTGTTTGGAATAGAGGATGAAAAGTATTTCCTTCCTCTATCTGCATAGCTTGAGCTATGTTCCTCTAAAGTGGGAGACTCTGAGACTTCCTTATTCAACTGCAGGACTTTCGTAACATTGATCAACATTATGAGGGAAGGGGAGAGAAGAGAGGAGGGAGGAGAGTGCACATTGACCTTGGCTTTTAATCGTTTTAGGAGGAATGCTACTTACAGAAAAAACAACCTAACATCGAATAAATTTCAACACCAATATACACCAAACCTGCTTTTAAGCATATAATACAAATATATAAGCTAATAAATTTTCTTCAAGTGTGAACCTTAAATATTTTTAAAAAATTGTGTTATATAATAAATGTGTCTTTGCCACGTGGGTGAACTAAATTTTTAGACAATGGCATGCTTCGCAAGTTATAAGTCTTCACAAATTAGTGGACCTTACCTTCAACGGAATATAATGTGATATAACGTGTGTGTATACACACTCACATATGGGTAGCAACATCTTTATGCAATCAAAAAGTTCTAGAAGAATAATGCTATCTTCAATTACCTGTCTTGAAAGGTCAATGTTCTCTCTTTGAATTAACAAGTAATCACGCTCATGTCTCTTCAAATCGGCCTGCAAAACAATTGTATAAATCCAACAAATAAAATACCAGGGACAAGTCACTGCTGACATATACATACCTTCAATTCCTGAAGAGTTTTCTCCAAAATCGCCTGTTCAGATATAGAATTCTGCAATTTTTGGTTTAACAGGGAATATGACTCGATCATTCTCTCATGTTCCGCTGCAAAAAAAATGTGATAAGTAATCCAAAAATCAAAATGGACAATGTCAAGCCAGATATCAAAACATATCTATACAAAATTCCCAGCAAGGACTTGCAGGAAGATGAACAAACATCCAAACTAGAGCTAGATAAAGTAAAATGTGATTGTGAAATGATGATTAAATTCAATGTTATCTTTTGAATAAGGGACAATTCTTCGTTAATAAAATGAAAAGAGACAAATGCTCGACAGATACAAACTCCATAAGGGAGTGAAATAAGGTAACCAGAAACAGTAATGAAAACAACAATAGAAAGCTTGAACATTATAAATAAAATATGACCCAATTAGACAGGAAAAATAAAAGATCAGTTTATGATGTTATCTAACACTTATTTATTTTGTTTTTCCAAAAAAATTTGAAAAACAAAGGGGAAAGAAAGAAAGAAAGAAAAAAGAGGCAAAAGACGAGCAATTCAAAAATATTGAAAGAAAAAGTAAATACAAAAGATCAGAGCGTGATTGATAATGAAAGAGGGCAAATAAAATCCTGAAATCAAGAAGTAGACGGCTTGCTAGTACATCGGGTTTACTATTAAAAATTCCCTTAGATATGTACCTCTTTCCTCCAAAATGACTTCTGCTTTATCCTCTAGTTCATATAACACCTGTGGGAAACAAAAATTGAACTTTCAAGAGTGGGTATGATAACCATCAAAACTAAGACCAAACCTTTCAGAATTTTCAAGAAGACATTACTTGGTGTTTAGCATCTGAAAACAACAAATTATCACCGTTTAGGGTGAATTTTAACCAAACAAATAAACAACCCAGGCAAATCATTCAAAATTTCTAATGACAAACATACAAAAACAAGAGAAACATTTCTACAGGCCAGCAGTTTTTTATAATATAGGTAAAGGAACTTTTATTAAGCACCAAAAAAGAACGGCAGAAGGTTGAGAGAAGGTAACAACAGTAAGAAATTGAATCATTCAGTTCGTTGGGATGTGATTTTTTTATCCTTGTTTAATGGAGGTCTGGGCGTCTGTGGTCTTTTTCTTTTCCTTTTTTTCTCTTCTTTTTTTTTTTTCAAGGGACGCAATTTGCCATGCTGACTCTTCTTTTAAAATTGATTTCTTCATTCGTTGAGCATTATTTCAAACCAAAATGGTTACATCTTTTACTACTGGGATGAAGCTTCTGAATCTTAGAAAATTCTAGCCAGAAGGGGTCTCAAGGAAGCTGAATTCTTCTCTTGCTCATGTTACTGCTATCCTCTCTTTACTTTTCTTTTTCTTTTTTATGGAAACATCTTTCATTTAGAAAAAAAATGAAAGAATACACGAAAATACAAAAAGAACGCCCACAAAAGAAGAAAACTTGCAGAAGAAAGGGGCTTCAACTATACTAGATAGATCCTATAGAATAGTTACAAAAGGTCTTCGAATTTGAAGCCTAGAAGGAACTGCTATCTTCTCTTGCTTTTGCTACTTGTCTTGATTGGGATGATGCTAAAGTATGGAGAATTGATCCCTCCTATATATCTTTTTGATTTAGTCCCTACATTTCGTCCGTAGCCCAACTCATATGCCTAATATAATGTTGTCCCCGTCCATTTGTGTTCTTTGTTGGCAGGCAATGGAGGATAAGAATCATCCTTCAATTTCCTTTGTCTGCACAAAGGCTTTAGCACCTTCTATTCAATATTTCTCTATCACTTTACTAAATTTGAGCCCCTCTCTGTAATGTGGTTTTTTGTGGGCTCAGTTATTTAAATGCCCTTGTATTCTTTCCCTCTTTTTTTGCAATTGAAGTTGATCTTCCTATAAAAATTATGAAGATGTTAAGTTGATTGGCCTGAAATCCTTCACTGATGCAACCAATTCTTTTGTCTGAATCAGACAGATGAAATTCTACTTAAACCCCAAATTTACATGACCATTATTGTGAAACTCCTTAAACAACCGGAAGAAATCTTCTTCCAAATGCTGCCAAAACTTCATTAAAATTTTAAATTGTGGTCTTTTCACAACTGCTTTTGTGTACATCACCATCATTGTGACTCCTTTTATGTGTTCATAACTCCTTTTCCCCCTTAGAGCACTGTCTTTGTCATCTCATTCGTCTGAGTGGCCTTTTCATGGAGTCACATCATTCATAATTCTAGTTTGCAGGTTAACAAAACAAAAAAGGAAAAGCAATTAAAGAATCAAATTTTTAAAAGAACTACATCCATCTAAAATAAGAAAATATTGAAGCGAAGATGTTTTTTTTTTTTAATTATGCATAACATTAAAATGGGCTTTTAGGCTCATTGATCTCGACAATTGTTTCATTGTAACAGCATAAAGAACACAATTGATGAAAAAATTAAATAAATTGCATGTGAAAGCATACCTTTTGCAGAACTGCCTCAGCATCTTTCCTTCCCATCTGCTCGTGCCGCAAAGCGTCAACAGTCTCCTGGTACTTGGCATACATTTTGGCTAACTAGTAGGAAAGAAATAAGTAACTTCCACTTAAACCAGAAATAGATCGATAAAGATACTGCTAGCATCACATATTTCTAATTGAACAACAAAACCATACATTAAGAACATATAAAAAAGCAAATAACAACAGTGAAAACTAAAGACTCACACTCCAACCATCACGCAAAAGCGAAGCAGCTAATGCTGTCCCAGAAACACCTACAGGAACCCTGGGGTCACCAACCACATCACTACTTTCCTTCGCGTTTATCAAACTATGCCAAAAAAGTTTCAAGAAGAATAATTTGGCATCAGTTCAAACCACAAAAACAGAATTAAAGAATTATTTAAAGCCAGATTACACAAGATCCCATTGAGAACCATCTCCAACCATCACACAGCATTAAACAAATCACATACTTTATCCTTCACAAGAGACAACAGATGAATACAACACCAAACTGAAGTCCAATAATTTAGGGACCTTATCATACCAAACAAATTTCAGATCCATTTCTCAGGATTCTCGATACTGAATTGTTCTCCCAATAAGATTTAGTCAGGCTAAAAAAATCTTTTGCCCCTAATATTGAATTTTACTCCTGGAAAGATTTTAACCAGGATTACCTTTCATGTAGTTTTTGTAAACAGAATCAGGTGATAATTCTTCAGTAAAAAAAAAAAATCTTCAAAAAAATTCTTCAAGACTTCGACCAGATCAAGCTCTCAACACCTCTGATATTTCATTGCCTAATTCAAAGGTGAAGTTCATCAAGGAGGTGTCAAGCCACTTGAATTAAGAGCACCATTTGCTTGAAGACGAATCGGATGATGATTCTTCAGTAAGTATAAGCAGTGAAGAACCTGATATCTTGGCTTAGAACTCTGTTCCAGAAGGGGTGGATGATTTCATTGAAGAAAATATACCAAGGCTATATACAAACTCTTCTGGGGAAGTCTAATCGGCCTCAATCATGTAAGTTCTCTTTGATTGATCCATCCCTATCCTTAATTGAGGATTGTGGTTTGACGATTGGTAGAGCCGCTCATCCTAATTTTCAGCAGCACTGTTGACTGTTTTGCTTTGAAAAGTGATAAAAATCATTTGCTCTTTTTGTTCTTTTGATTATATCTTGTATTTTGAGCATTATTCATTTCATTAATTTAATGAAAAGGTCTTGTTTCCATTTCAAAAAAGAAAAGTGATAAAATAATCACTTGGATAGAGGCCTGTGATAGATCAAAACGGACAGAACTGTAAAGCTCAACATCCATCATATCTGTAGTTAACTTTAATCAAAAATCAAGGAAAGAGGTTGTGGTTGGCTTTCTCTTCGAAGCTATTTGACGTTCAAGGAGGGTGGTTGGTGATCTTGTGGTTTTGGTCTCCACTTCTCAGATGGATGGTGATCTTGGTATGGAAGGCTTGTAATAGAAGCTTCATCATGGGCTTTTTATTTTAGAAGTTTGTTGGAACTTGCAGATATTTTCGTGTTTCATTAGTTTCTACTTGTCTCTCCGGACAGCTTTGTGGTTGCTCCTTTTAATTTACGCAATTGGAGGATGGGTTAGGGTTTTAGTTTTCTTTTAGGTATCTTCACAGAAGTGCTATTTAAATGCCCCGAAGGATAGCACCACCTCATCCTCATTCATCTCTTTACTTCGCCATCGGTCATTTTGCAGTCATTATGCGTTGGTCTCAGTCCCGGTTGTTAAACCTCATCATATCTGCGTCCAATGTTTATTTATCTTCGGCATGCCTTAAATGCATGAATGAGTTCAAGTTTTTTAGATTTGTTGATATTTCTGATCCAACTGTTTACTGTTTTAATTTACGCAATCGGAGCATGTTGGAAGATCTTGTTATCTATTTTTCATCTGATTTGGGTCTTTGGAGATTTCTTCAAAGAATTTTGGTTTGAGAGGATTCAAAGGGTTTATATGTTAATACCTCCATTGGTTTGTTCGCTTTGAAGCTACAAGGATCTTGGCTTTTCCTTATTATCCTCTTTCTAAGATTGTGTATTTTTCTAGTCAAGTTTGTTTGTTGTTTGGGTTTTTTCTTCTGGATAACCTTTGTTGTCATGATTGGTTCTCTTGGGACTGTACTTCTTATGTTTTCTGGCTCTTCATTTTGTATTCTTGTATTTTGAGCGGTACTCTCTTTTCATTTTATCAATGAAAAGTTGTGTTCCTTAAATATATATATATATTCTTCAATGCAAAACTTTTGGTCCAATGGAATCTTCGCCCTACTTTGGAATCTATGGTTTGAAAGGAACTCTAGAATCTTTTGTGCTCAAGAAACTATTTGTGACCTTTTTTAGAGTTTTGTTACTCTTTTTGCTTTTACTTGGTCTTCTACTTCTAAATTCTTTTGTAACTTTTAAATTCCTTTAAATAAACACAAGGAGTTGGAAGAACATTTTAAATTCCATAAATTTTGAACTCTTCAACATGTACTCCTGAAAAGAAGATTATTGGAACTAGGAGTCAATTTTTGTAAGCCTTTTTAGTCCCTACAGGTTGAAATTAATATCTTTCAGTTCCCATTTCGAACTTTTTTTTTTCTTTTCGACAAGATACAAAACTTCAAATTAAATAAGTGAAAAGAGACTAATGCTGGAAGATACAAACTCAAAATTTGGGTTCAAGAACCCATTTCGAACTTGATTAAGAATTATAAAAACAGTATAAAAGGGACTTATTACAGAATGAGGAGTATAACATACGCATCTGGAGCAATGCTGCTGAGGGGAAAAAGAGTGAGTTCATTCTTTTTCCTAGTAAGCTCAATCTCTGCTTCACACTTTTCCAGTTTCATTTTCAAATCTGTAGCCTCCTATTACCGATCACGAAAAGAAAATAGTTACAGATTATCAGAATAAACAAAGAAAAGCAATTTCCATATAAGAAATAGAGGTCACAAAATATAACCACGAAGTAATAGAGTCAGTAGTGCAATCTAGACCACAAGTTTGACAAAGAAAAGTATCCAACTACTATGAGCAAACAGATGACGCAATGGCAAGGCTTAAGCTTAACTTAATCAATCCCAAAGTCCACAAATAACTTATCCCACAAAACAAGTGGCACAAGAACAAAACAAAAGAAAAGGAAAAGATACAAATTTTTTTATAGAAACAACGGACTTCAACAGAGAGAGAGAGAGAGAGAGAATACAGGAGCATAAAAAAGCGAAGCCCACAGAAGCTCTACCAAAGAACCCATCATAACAGAACACACGCCCCAGCAAACCACAAGAAATGACTCTCCTTGCTAAAATGTGGATGAAGGGTGACAAGATTAATTGGTCAGAAGTCCTTGACCTACTAGCACTTTCCTGCTTCGGGATGAGGCACACAAACATCTCCATAATAGATCTATTCACGATACCCCTCTCAAAGAACTCTTTGAAAACTCCTTCCAAGGTCCCAATTATCTTTTTCATGGGGGTAGAAGCTGACAAATATTTTAGAGAGAATTCACGGTAAAATTATTCGAATAAATAAAGGACCAGCTTCTTGAAACAAACAAGGCTGCCTCCTTCTTTTGAACTAAAAGTCCTAGCAAATTCTGAAAATCCAGCATCTTATCTTGTGAAAGCGAAGAAACAAAATATTTCAGGAGAGAGTAGCACTATCCCAATGGTTGAATTAGCTCATAGAATTATAATCAACAGTGGGAGCAGTAAAATATTGTTTTCAGCAAGAATTCTCTCTAAAATATTTGTCAGCTTCCACCCCCATGAAAAAGGAGGTTTACTCAGCCATAAGGAAGTCCAAGTGTTCTAGACACATAAAGATTATTATTTGAAGCTCAACGGGTCTTCAAATTGCTTTGAAGTACTTCAACAAAACAAAATACAAAAACAAAACAAAACAAAAAACAAAAAACAAAAAACAAAAAAACAAAACAAAAACTACTATCATTATATATCCCCTTCCCCCTTCCGTTTTCCCTCTTAGTATGATGTTGCTGGTTGGTCCTTTTTTGGCACCCAAGTCAAAGTTTTTATGGTTACACGTGGTGAAGTTATATCAAAAATATGGTTTGAAAGAAATTAGAGGATCTTTCATGATAAATCTCTTCCTCGGTCAGATACTTTGTTAGTTTCTTTTATTCTATGTCTTGTTTTCTTCTGCTCCTTTTGGAGTTTGTATCTTCGAGCAACGACCTCTTTTCATCTACTTAATGAAAACCTACGTATGTAGCCCAAAAAAATAATAGCCATTAGCCAATACAGTACAAATGAAATTTTAGCTGTTTTTTTCTAATTTATTGCTTTCCAATCAGATTTAATGCTTGTGTCTGACCACCTTTTCATTTTCCTCTTTCTTAAATTTCCTCTCTATTCTTTCTTATAGTTATTATTTAAATTTATTCCTTTTAGATTTCAATACGTGTGTCAAGCTTTCCGTATTCCTCTTTCTTTCTATTTCCTTTTTTCTTCATTCTTCGTGTTCATCCAGACCTTTTTCTTCTTTTTTCAATAGTGTCAAACTGTTCTGTTTTCTTCTTCCCATCCACAATAATCATCGTCGCCAACTTCTCTAATTGTTTTGTTCATCCACGCTAGTCATCGGCGTTGTCTTCTCCGCCTTCTTTTTCAGTTGCTTCATCTATGCAAAATAAATTGCTGGTATCGTTAGTTTTAGGTTTACTTTTCTATTTTGTTTTATTGATATTGCATCGGCTAGTTGCAAGTCTGTTCCATTTGTACTATTCAACATTTTGAATCGTACATTTAATCTCCTTTCTGAATCAAAGGCATGATTTGAATGAATTGCCCACGTTACAATACAACTCATGTATTGTACGTGTTCGTAACAATGCCTTTTGACACTATGTGAACAAAATATATGTTACAATGAGTCATAACTGAGAGGAAATAACTGCATAAATTCCTGCACTTGCTTTCAACAATAAAAGTAAAAGAAGCCTTAGTTGAGGAGGGGAGGGGAGAGGGTTGCTTGTTAGCTTCTTCTTGTAAAAGAAGCCTTAGTTAATAAGTCCATACCTCTTCCAAACGATTTCTTTGAGATTCTTCCTTGGCAAGCTTCTCTTTGTAATCACTCTCAATTTGGCTCAAATGTGTCTAGTAGCAATTGCAAAAACAAAATAAAAATCAGAAAGAATCATAATTTGATAACTTTTGTAACCTTTTTAGAGTCGAATGTCTTTTTCTTTTCCTTCATTAACAAGATATGAACTTTCCTTTGATTAATAAAAAGGAAAAAAAAATGTCAATGAATAAGAACAAAAGATAAGTGAAAAAGGGAAAAATAAGAGAAACATGAGAGTACTTAGATTCTCAGAACTTTGATGATGAAGAGCACAAATGGTATGGAGGATATTTTTTTTTTTTTAATAAGAAACATAACTTTCATTGTATATGGGGGATACTTATGCACCTCCTACATGCCGTACTTTACCTTGTAACCAATAATGAGAATACTAATGTAATAGGATTGGAATAATTTGGTAAATTCAAATTAATTTTGATTAATCCTTGATAAATTACATTTTAGTTTCCTAATTAAACTTTGGTTTCCTTTTCGTTATCTTTTTAGGATCCTATCTTACATTTAATTCTCTATGAATAGAGGACTCTTCTCTAGTAAACAACTTTTGATTCATAATAAAGAATTCTCCTCTTTATCTCTTTAGGCTTCAAATACCAACGTCAAAGTTTGGTAACTCAAACTTTCAAATATATCCACAAACAATTGGATATCAACAAATATTCAAGAAAAAATCATGGATATCACAAAATAAATAAATAAAAATAAAAATAAAATAAATTTGTTAAAAGTTTGTGAACTTCTTAATAAAGCATTCAGAAAACTTATTGAAGTCCTAATCAATCATTTTAAGCATATCTATCATACATATACATTAATATAAGAATAGACGGTAAAATAACAAATTTTTTTAGCATTAATCTCTATTCATTTTTTCAATAAAAAATTTGTGTTTCGTGTTTAAAAAATGGAAAGTAAATCCTTTTATAGAAAATGATACGAAACTTTTCATTAAAAGAATGAAAAGAGACTATTGCTCTGAGATAAAAAGATACAATGTAACGAAACGATAATAAACCAAAATAAGAGACTTAAAGCATAAAAATAATTTAAAGCAAAAACAGAAAAGTAACTTAAGCAGTGAACCTAAAACAAGAGCTCATAAATGAAATCTTAGAAAGTAAACTAGTATGTTAAGAAATGAACGAATTTTATTGATTAATTAACATGTCTTTTTTTCTTTTCCAAGAACTGAACTCTCATTCATTAAGAGAAAATGAAAGAATTAAAGGCATATAAAGAAAAGAGAGCACACAAAAGGGAGGCAATCTATTAAAAAGGCCTCCACTCTAACAAGATAAGACCTAAAAAGCATGGACACTTTTAGTTTGGCTAGCATGTCCGTGTCCGACACATGTCGGATACTTGGACACTCCGACACTTTTTGGACACATATCAAAAACTTGTTAGTGCAATAGATATGTTAGATACTAGTTGTTCAAAGCCAAAATAGGACCAACATTTGGTATACATGCATCAAACACTTCTTACAAAGATATAGATATACTAAGTCAACATATATATGATAAAAATAATAAAAGTTGAGAGCAAAAACATCGAATTAATTTTTTAAGCATAGAAATAAATACAACTCATTGACTTTAAAATTTCCTTCTCGTTTAAAAATAATATATATGTTAAAAATGTATGTTTTTTTTTATAAGAATAACAACTTCAAGAAAAAAATTAAAGAATACATGGGCAAACAAAAACACCCCGCCAACAAAAGCAACCCCTTACAAGAACAGAGTCCAGCTACACAAAATGACACCTATAGGGTAATTACAAAAGGTCTTTGAAACCGAAGCCCACAAAGAAATGACCAAACTTCACTAGGGTCTTTATCCACACCCCTAAAAGTCCTACTATCCCCCCCCCCCAAAAAACCCAAACAATAGCGGTATGGAGGATATATTGCTTTGCTTATTAATTAATTATCCGCAAGCCACGAAAAGCAATCCTTCTCCCCCCTAGGTGAAATGAGGAGTAACTCCTCAATCGTAGTAACAACATCTCGCTGACGAGCGAACGGAATGCCAAACTCTTGGACAAAACGCTCCCAAATAGAGCTAGCAAACTCGCAACGCCGAAGAATATGATCCAAATCTTCCTCCACCTTTCGGCAAAGGATGCAACAGAATGGCCCAACAAGCGAGGAGAGCTTCCTGGAAAGACGATCCATCGTATTCACACGGCCATGTAACACCTGCCAGGTGAAAAACCTCACCTTCCTAGGAACTTTAATCCCCAAAGGACCGAAAAGACCAAAGCACCTAAGGAAGGATGGTCCACAAGACTATGTTTTAATAAACGTATCTTTGGCGTATCTGTGTCCTAAATTTAAAAAAAAAAATGTCGTGTCGCCGTGTCAAGGTCGTATGGTATTCGTGTCTCGTATTCGTATCTGTGCTTCTTAGGATAAGACCAAGCGAATAATTACCAAAAAAATTCTTGGTCACAACGTCCGAAAAAGACACGTAGAACCAAATACAAAGACGAAACCTCACATAGAAGCTTCTTAAGCCCTCTAAAAATTATGTTGTTTATTTCTCCCCAAACCACACACACCCCAACTTACCACGAAAAGTAGGATGGACCAGGAACTCCTCTAACATCACTATCCAACCTCTGTGCCTAGCCAAACTCACACAGAGCCCTTCCAAAAATCGACCCCAAACTTAATAAGCAAAGCAAAACTCCGAATGAATGAGATCTATATTCTCAGCCGCTCTCCTACACAAGATGCAAACGATGGGCCCATCAAGCTGGGAACCCTCCTTGAAACCCTATCTTAAGGATAGTTTGGTTTAAGGTTTTGTAGATGCCTGGAAATAAGGGATGCCCGAAAATAGTATGCTTGGGAATAAGATGTCTAAAAATCAAAGATGACTGTGTTTGATTGTACATGAGAAATGCTATCAGAATTTTATGAACAAAAATTATGTTTGTATTTAAATTATGAAATTAAACATGATAATCTAACATAATTTTAATAGATTAATTATTTAAATGGTAAATATCATTCAATGCATTGATAAAAAAAATAATTAATTAAGAATCAATAATAACTTTAATTGTAAATATTTGAAAATTGGGTAATTTAAATTTATAATTAAAATTAACCAATTAAAATTTAACGAATCTTTATTTTAATTAAGTTTAATCAAATAATTAATTAAGTACTATAATACAATACTTAATTATTTTTACTTAATTAAGTTCAACAGTAGTAATCTTTATTTTAATTAAGTTTAACCAAATAATATAAGAAAATATATTTTAATTAATATAAAAAGTGATTAAAAAAATGAGATAAAAATATGAAAATATCATATACTAATAAAGAATATCAATAAAAACACTAAAAAGAAAGTTTTATAAATATGATATATTAATAATGTATGAAGTAATAAAAATCCATCACAATAAATAATTAACTAATTATAGGTAATCAATAAGCAATTAATTGTGGTAATTGAAAAGTAAATTTTTGTACTAACTTGGTTTAACTAATCTTGTTTTTTTAAATGTTTAGTTTTCTTTGCACAAATCTGTCACAGAAGCATCTACCTTGATTTCTGTTTCTTTCGACTGGATTGACTTCAACAAATAAGCATCCTCTATGACACTTAAGCATATGTTTGTTGAAAATGCTCTCTCCTCTCTCCTCCCCCATCCCTTTCTAGCACCATTCAAACCGCCCCTCCGATCAATCTCCGACTAGCCCTTCTCCGTCCGCTTCCTCTCTTCTTCTCCGATACCTCCCTTCACATCCGATTAATCTCCAATCCTTCAATCTTTCCTTTCCTTCCTATCTAACCACCTTCATACCCGCTCCTTGCCATTTTGATAGATTACCTTTTTACCAACTCCAATTTCCACATCCTCATTCCTTGCACCCATCGTTTCTAAACTCATGGAGGTGAAAAGTTGTAATATCTGTGATCACTTCTTCTGTATGTGGAAAGAAAGCATTGGTTTCTACATGGAAGATATGAAGAAAGGGCAAAAAATACTATTCTCAGTGCCTATGGCGCATTGGCTAAAGACTAGCTTGAAAAATTATTGAATAGTCCAACCTTCGGATTCTTCTTATTAAAGGAAAAAGTCGATCAAAGTGTCATTCGCCTTTCAAAGTTCCGTGTTAATAAAGATTGGTTTGTAGAGTGGTTGGTCTGACCTTCAACAGGAGGAAGGAAGAACCTTCATATTCCTTACGGCGATGGTAAGCCAGGTTGGCAAGAATTCAATGACATGGTACATCACATTTGAATCGGAGATTGAGAAAATCTATCGAGTCTAGAACCTCTTCCTCAACAGAAAAACAGAGTATCAAGACCTCTGAACAGGGTATGCAACATCATTGGGTTATTAAAAATTCAGAAGTATTCCAAGCAGATTGTGATAACCTTTGGGTTGTCACACGCCTATTTGAGTTCCATAATTGGCTAGAAATCACTAAAACACTCAAACTATACTTTCAATCAAATGTTATAATCAACCCATTATATGCAAAAAACGCACTAGTTGCAATGGATCGTTGTCCAATGGATAAACTAATCGAGAATCCTGGCAAATGGTAGAAGGTAAGCTCCTTCCACCTGAAATTTGAAAAGTGGGCCAAATTCACTCATAGTAGGCCGTTGCATTCAAAAGGATACGATGGGTGGTTATCAATTAAAAATCTCCCTCTCAACTACTAGAATAAACAAACTTTTGAAGCTATTGGCGCTTATTTTGGTGGTTTGGAGAATATTGCGATTGAAACTTTAAATCTTCTTAATGTCTCAGAGGCCAAAATCCAAGTGAAGAAAAATTTATGTGGATTTATCCTTGCAACGTTAGAAATTTCAGATGAAAAGAGGGGTAATATCTTCTTGAACTTTGGTGATCTCTTGTCAATTAACCCATCCAGCTTATGGGAGATTTATTCTTGTTTAACTTCACAAATCCAGTTGACATTGTTCGTTTAAATCAAGTTAGGAAGGATGAGGCAATAGAATGTGATTCATTAAGTCCTAAGTTCGAGTTTCTCCTTCCATCAAGGTGCAAGCCAAAGTTTTCCAGAAGCCCAGGCATCAGTGTTGAAAAAGAGCTAAAATACATCTCTCAGATTGAATCGGAGACTAACCAGAGGTTTGCTTGTAGTCAAGATTCCATTGAACACACAAAACTCGTTTCCCCAAGATCAAACCATGTGAACACACTCAAGAAAAAGAAGAAAGAGAAACACTTCAAGACAAAAAGATTCATTGGTCGTTCATATTCCGAGCCACCTTAAGAAAACAGTTCGACTTCCTGCCAAATGAACCTTTCTTTAAATTTTCGGCTTGTAAAAAGCCTTTGAGAGAAGTCCAAAGGTCTCCCCTATTTGATAAAGAAGAAGGATCGATTTCAATCGGTGGAAATGAGAAGTCGGGTGGGCGCTCATTGAATACAACACCATCTGTTAGCCTCCCTCAGAATAAAACTTCAAAAGTCGAGAGAAGATTGCAGTCTTCGAACTTTAGCTCATTATTACTCAAACCTCAGAAAAGTGAAGACCCTTCAGGTACTCGTAATTCATTTCACACAAGAAAACCCCACTTACTCCAGCCTCTCAGAAAGCACTTCACCCAGAGAAACACTTCCTTTTGCAACTCCTGGACAGCCATAACAAACCACAATTTGCTTGAAAACTGTTGCATCAAAGCTCAAATTCTTGGTTTCTTCAAAGTCATGTCAGATAATTCTACTACTAAAGATAGATCTTATTTTTTCAAATTTCAAAATTGCGGCTCAAGCGTGCCATTTGTGCGAGGTACCCCGGATTCTCTACAAGACATTCAAAGTAGACTCTATAGTTAGTGCGAGTAGTGAAAAAGTAGAGATTTTAGAAGTAGAGGAATTTGGGGAGGAGGAAAAAATTTTGGATGGGCATTATAATAACTTGCAACTCTTATTTCACTCAGAAGAAGATCAAATAGTAGGCTATGCTGAAACCTCCTACTTTCAAACAGTAGAGAAGAAAGAGATACCACAGAAACTTATCTCAGTAGTTGACAATTGTGAGCTTATCCTTGGGTAATTCAGTCAAGAGCTCCTACCTCTCGTTGGCATACTATGAAGATTCTATCGTGGAATACAAGAGGTTTAAGAGATGTCTCCAAAAGACTGGCTTTGATAAGAAGCTTGAAGAATATAAAGCCAAACTAGGTTTTAATACAGGAAACAAAGAGAGAATCTTTCGACGTAGCTTTCATCAGGGAGTTATGGAGCTCCAAATATATTGGTTGGGTTTTTGTCAAAGCTTTTGGAAAATCTGGAGGTTTACTAAAATGTGGGATGAAAGCAAGATTTCGATTATTAAAATACTGAAAAGAGGATACTCATTATCGATTAAATGCTTGACGGTCAGTAAGAAGGTTTGCTAGATCACTAATGTTTACGGTCCTAGAGATTACGAAGAAAGAAAGTTTATTTGGCCAGAATTGTACTCTCTTTTGGCTTACTGTGAAGAGCCTTGGTGCATTGGTAGATATTTAACATTACTAGAAGAATTCAAGAACACTTTCCTTTGGGGAGATTAACAAAAGGTATGAGAAAATTTAATAACTTCATTGCTAAGGTTAAGCTAATGGAAATGCCTCTTAGCAATGGATGTTTCACATGGTCACGCGAAGGCTTTATCATCTCTCGTTCTCTTCTAGACAGATTCTTAATTTCAAATAAATGGGATGACTTATTTGCTAATACTAGAGTGCCAAGACAAACTTGTACATTCTCATATCACTTCCCCATCTTACTTGAAGTCGGTTCCTTTGAGTGGGGACCTCCACCATTCAGATTTTGCAATAGCTAGCTGGACCTATAAGAAAGCTGAAAGAGCACTGAATACTGAAGTTCAAAAAGGATGGGCTGGGCTTTTCATTTCCTCCAAATTAAGAAAAATCAAGTCGGCTTTGAAGTCCTGGCAAGTTGATTTTGAGTCTAAAAAGAAAAAAGCAGAAGCCTTGCTAAAAGAAATTGAAAACTTAGATAATGAAACAGAAATGTACAAAGATTCCATTCCGGAACTGATATGAGAGTTTCCTTGAAAGCTGATTTGTTATCACTTTATCGTATAGATGAAAGGAATTTAAGACAGAAAAGTAAACTAAATTGGTCGAGTTTGGGAGACGAAAACTCTAAGTTTTCCATAGATACTTAGCAGCAAAGAAGAGGAGAAATCTGATTTCAGAATTGATTGATGACCAAGGGCTGCCAACAAATTCATTCAAGGAAATTGAAGACCTCATAATAGGCTTTTATGCTTCATTATACTCTAAAGATTCAAGCATTAGAGTCCTTCCCCTCAATCTGAATTGATCCACTGTCTCTCGAATCCTGAACACCTTGCTAGTTGCTAGATTTACCCAGGTGGAAATCAGAAATGCTTTGAAGTTGTTGGGAAAAATAAAGCTCCCGAGCCAAATGGCTATACGATAGAATTTTTCCTAAAATTCTAGGAATACTTCAAAGATAATTTTGTGGAACTTTTTGAGAATTTTTATGTCAATGCTAGACTAAATTCTTGTGTTAAGGAGAACTTCATTTGTTTGATTAGAAAAAAGGAAGGCGCTATCTTTGTAAGGGATTTTAGACCAATTAGTCTAACCACAATATCTTACAAAATTATAGCGGAAGTGTTAGCTGAGCGTTTAAAGATAATTATGCCAAGCATAATTGCTCCTACACATAGTGCTTTCATTGGGGGGAGACAAATATTAGATCCAATCCTTGTAGCCAATGAAGTGGTTGAGGAATATCGCTCCAAGAAGAAAAAAGGATGGATTCTTAAACTGGATCTAGAAAAAGCCTTCGATCGGATTGATTGGGTCTTCCTCGAAAAAGTTCTTGCTGGAAAAAACTTCGATCCTAGGTGGATTTCATGGATAATGGGATGCGTTTCTGGTCCATTATTTTCAATTTTTATTAATGGAAGACCAAGGGGAAGAATCAATGCTACAAGGGGCAGTAGACAAGGGGACCCTCTCTCACCTTTTCTCTTTCTATTAGTCAGCGAGGTTTTCAGTTCTTTATTGGCCAGACTTCATGAAAAAGGCAAGTTTGAAGGTTTTGTGGTAGGGAAAGATAGAGTCCATGTCTCCATCTTTCAATTTGCCAATGATACCTTGATTTTTTGTAAATATGAAGATGAAATGTTAGAATCTTTAAGAAAGACTATAGATTTCTTCAAATGGTGCTCAGGGCAAAAGGTTAATTGGGAAAAATCTGCTTTATTTGGTATCAACATTGATGACAGCAAGCTGTATGCAGTGGCGTCCAAGTTAAATTGTAAGGCTATTCACCTCCCTTTTATGTACCTTGGGTTGCCTCTAGGTGATTTTCCAAAACAAGTTAATTTTTAGCTTTCGGTGGTTGAAAAAATTCAAGGAAAATTGGAAAATGGAAGAGATACCAACCTCTCTATAGGTGGCCGTGCTACTCTTTGTAAGTCTGTCCTTTCTCATATTCCTACTTATTATATGTCAATCTTCTTGATGTCGGAAAAGGTAGCCCTAATTGTGGATCAATTATCAAGAAACTTCTTTTGGGAAGGACATAAAGGAGGCAAAATAAATCACTTAGTCAAATGGGAACATGTCTCCAGATCTCAAGCAGATGGTGGCCTTGGTCATGGAGGCCTCAAAACAAAAAATCTAGCCTTGTTAGCAAAATGAGGCTGAGATTTATGGTAAAAGAAGATGCACTTTGGAATCAAGTTGTGAAAAGTATTCACGGTAGAAGCTTGTTTGGGTGGCACACCAGTGGAAAGGTTAACTGTAATCTTCGTAGTCCATGGATTAGCATATCAAGGACTTGGTTAAAAGTCGATTCGTTGGTTGCCTACAAACTAGGAAACGGAAGAAGAATAGCCTTTTGGCTTGACCCTTGGGCAGACATTTTACCCCTAAAGAGTCTATTTCCAGGACTATTTAGTTTATCCCCGAATCCTAATGCTGCTGTCTTCGATTTTTGGGATTCCT
The DNA here is from genome assembly GCF_009727055.1 of Benincasa hispida. Lineage (NCBI taxonomy): Eukaryota > Viridiplantae > Streptophyta > Magnoliopsida > Cucurbitales > Cucurbitaceae > Benincasa > Benincasa hispida. The sequence goes on from NC_052353.1 coordinate 61,042,579, forward strand.
CAACCGCTTCCTGGTCAATTAATTTCAGAAGGTTGTTAAAGGAGGAAGAACGCGTTGAATTTCAATCTCTAATTGAGTTGTTGCAGCAAACTCAATTACACAATTTGCTGATAGGCGAAGTTGGGAGTTAGAAAATAATGGAATTTTCACGGTAAAATCCCTCATAAACCATCTCTCTAAAGCTTCCCCTATTGGGAAAAGATTGGATTCTGCACTATGGAAAACCGAAAGCCCAAGGAGGATTAACATCACAATCTGGATTATGCTTAATGGTCTCCTTAATTGAGCTTCCCTCTCACTGTCTCTCTCCGCAGGTTTGTCCCCTTTGTTTGGCAGATTCAAAAGACCTACAACACCTTTTCTTCAACGGCAGATATGCTCAAAGCTGTTGGCATCTCTTATTTGATTGTTTCAATATTAGTTGAAGTTTTGGTAATATGTTCAGGGCTAATGTGGAACAGCTTCTCATCGGCCCCACTTTCAAAGAAAAATCAAGATTGATTTGGACCAATGCAGTGAAAGCTTTGCTAGCAGAATTGTGGTTTGAAAGAAATCAACGCGTTTTTCATGACATCGCTTCACCTTGGATGTCCCGCTTCTTCATGGTGTCAACCTAGTTAAGATGTCCCGATACACTCATTGATCCTTAGGATTCAATTTTGTATCTTCATTGTACTATTCCTCTCACTTTTTATTGTCGCATTTCATTACCTTAATGAAGAGGTTAATTTCCTTTTCAAAAAATAAATAAATAAATAATCTTAATTAACTAATTGAATATATTTGAGATATTGATTACTAGTTAATTAACAAATTCAAGAGAATAAATAATTACATTCATTTAGTGAGGTTTGATTTGTAAAATTGAATCAAGTATATTTTAGTGAAATATTATTGAGTTATTCAAGTTCAATAATGAATTGCATTGATTTTTGGTAAATTAATATCAATTAGTTTACAAAATAAAGGGCAATTGTTTTAAATGGCAAAACTGCTAGAAATATTTTCAGTATAGTAAAATGTCACTGTTTATCAGTGATAGACTGTGAGATTTTGCTATACTTGTAAATAAGTTGGCTCATTTTCTATAATTGAAAACATCCTTCAAATTAATTAATCATATTCAAAATAAAAAGTAAATGAATGAGTGGGAAAAGAGAAAGTTCACCCTTTTTAAGGGCATGGAATATTGAGAAAACAGGATATCTGGGAATACAATATTCTCACATCCAACTTAGAAACCATGTACCAAACAAAGGTACCAGAAATCCTTACCCATTCCCATCCTAAATTCCCTTGTACCAAATAGCCCCTTAGGGGCCGTTTGGTTCAAGGTTTTAAAGATGCCTAGGAATAAAGGAGGTCTGGAAATAGGAAGCGTAAGAATCAAAGATGACTGTGTTTGATTATGCATGGAGAATGCTATCAGAAATTTATGGAAAAAATCATGTTTGTATTTAATTTATGAAATCAAACATGACAATCTTATATAATTGTAATAAATTAATTAATTAAAAAATAAATATCATTCAATATATTGATAAAAGCTAATTAATTAAGAATCAATAATAATTTTAATTACAAATATTTAAAATTGAGTAATTTATAATTAAAATAACTAATTAATATATTTAATGAAAGTCATATTAATTATAATCTAATACTTAGTCATTTTTATAATCAATAAGTTCAACATTAGTAATCTTAATTTTAATTAAATAATATAAGAAAATATATTTTAATAAACAATATATTATTTAAAAAGAGGAAAATGAGATAAAAATATGATATGATAATAAAAAAATATTGATAAATAATACTAAAAAAGTTCTATAAATATAATACGTTAATAATGAACGGAGTAATAAAATTAAGCACAATAAATAATTAACCGATTATAAATAATCAATAAGAATTATATGTTTATAATGAAAGATCAATTAAAATTAATCTCTATAAATAATTGCTAGATTATTAAAAAAAATTAAAAGACAATAATTAATCAATTATTACTGTTGAAGAATAAATTTTCATACTAACTAAATTTAACTAATCCTAGTTTATTAATTAAATATATTTAAGACATTGTTACTAATTCATTAATTAGCATTCAATCTTTTATTGTAAAAATAAGCTAAGTAAATATTTTTAATAGATCATTATTGATTTATTAAAATAAATATTTATATTACTTTTGTTAAATTAATATTAGTTAATTAACTATTTACAAAATGAAAAAATAGATAGAGAGGGGAAAAGAGAAAACCCGCACTTTTAGAAGGGAATAGAAAACTCGTCTTTGAGAGATGAGGATGCTTGGGAATAAGCTATCTCTTTGAAATCCGTGAAACAAACCTGGGTTTTTATGTCTATGCTAATTCCCATGCAAAAAACCCTCCAACCAAACAATCCCTTAGGTGTTGATTCTTTTGTGGATGGTTTGTCATACAAAAAACTTGAGCTATCTGAGAACTTTTAACTTCCACAACAAGGCAAAGATCAAATCACTCCAGGAAATGGATTAGTTTCACAAAGAAAAAGAGGATCTACATGAGAGCGGTTCAAAAGTAATAGGGTTCCAAAACGAATATCCTCTCTCCCTGGCAACAACAAAACTCTCCAAGCGTTGATAGAAGAACAATAATGAAGGAGAGGTCGAGATAAAGGTTTTTAATATGATATGTGAATGCATCTGTGACCCTAAATTCTTGGCCTAACTCAAGAACTCATGCTACAACTTTCTAAAGTGAGAAATTAAGGTATATGGTTTTTTTTTCAGACACCCAAAGTAGAAATTAGGGTATATGCTGGTAATAAGGAGGGAAGAGAATTGCAATATATCAAGAATACCAACAATATATCACGGTATTGGTAAAATATAGATGGTTTT